>NW_025745997.1:182500-202272 GCF_021184085.1 Oncorhynchus gorbuscha | reverse complement strand
AGTCTAGTGGAGAGAGCGGCAGGTAGCCTAGTGGAGAGAGAGGCAGGTAGCCTAGTGGAGAGAGAGGCAGGTAGCCTAGTGGAGAGAGAGGCAGGTAGCCTAGTGGAGAGAGAGGCAGGTAGCCTAGTGGAGAGAGCGTAGTCTAGTGGAGAGAGCGTAGTCTAGTGGAGAGAGCGTAGTCTAGTGGAGAGAGCGTAGTCTAGTTGAGAGAGAGGCAGGTAGCCTAGTGGAGAGAGAGGCAGGTAGCCTAGTGGAGAGAGCGTAGCCTAGTGTTCACCTGAACAAGGCAGTTAACCCACTAGTGGACAGGGAAGCCAACATTAGTGTTGTAATGATGCTTACCTAGTGGACAGGGAAGCCAACATTAGTGTTGTAATGATGCTTACCTAGTGGACAGGGAAGCCAACATTAGTGTTATAATGATGCGTACCTAGTGGACAGGGAAGCCAACATTAGTGTTGTAATGATGCTTACCTAGTGGACAGGGAAGCCAACATTAGTGTTGTAATGAAGCGTACCTAGTGGACAGGGAAGCCAACATTAGTGTTGTAATGATGCTTACCTAGTGGACAGGGAAGCCAACATTAGTGTTGTAATGATGCGTACCTAGTTGACTGGGAAGCCAACATTAGTGTTGTAATGATGCTTACCTAGTGGACTGGGAAGCCAACATTAGTGTTGTAATGATGCTTACCTAGTGGACAGGGAAGCCAACATTAGTGTTGTAATGATGCTTACCTAGTGGACTGGGAAGCAAACATTAGTGTTGTAATGATGCTTACCTAGTGGACGGGAAGCCAACATTAGTGTTGTAATGATGCTTACCTAGTGGACGGGGAAGCCAACATTAGTGTTGTAATGATGCTTACCTAGTGGACAGGGAAGCCAACATTAGTATTGTAATGATGCTTACCTAGTGGAAAGGGAAGCCAACATTAGTGTTGTAATGATGCTTACCTAGTGGACAGGGAAGCCAACCTAAGTGGACAGGGAAGCCAACATTAGTGTTGTAATGATGCTTACCCCAGTGGAATGATGCTTAGGGAAGCCAAGCCAACATTAGTGTTGTAATGATGCTTACTAGTGGACAGGGAAGCCAACATTAGTGTTGTAATGATGCTTGCCTAGTGGACAGGGAAGCCAACATTAGTGTTGTAATGATACTTACCTAGTGGACAGGGAAGGCAGCATTAGTGTTGTAATGATGCTTACCTAGTGGACAGGGAAGCCAACATTAGTGTTGTAATGATGCTTACCTAGTGGACTGGGGAAGCCAACATTAGTGTTGTAATGATGCTTTACCCAGTGGAAAGAGAAGCCAACATTAGTGTTGTAATGATGCTTACCTAGTGGACAGGAAGCCAACATTAGTGTTATGTGATGCTTACCTAGTGGACTGGGAAGCCAACATTAGTGTTGTAATGATGCTTACTTAGTGGACGGAAGCCAACATTAGTGTTGTAAATGATGATTACCTGGTGGACAGGGAAGCCAACATTAGTGTTGTAATGATGCTTACCTAGTGGACGGGAAGCCAACATTAGTGTTGTAATGATGCGTGCCTAGTGGGACTGGGAAGCCAGCATTAGTGTTGTAATGATGCTTACCTAGTGGACTGGGAAGCCAACATTAGTGTTTTAATGATGCTTACCTAGTGGACGGGAAGCCAACATTAGTGTTGTAATGATGCTTACCTAGTGGACAGGGAAGCCAACATTAGTGTTGTAATGATGCTTACCTAGTGGACAGGGAAGCCAGCATTGAGTGTTGTAATGATGCTTACCTAGTGGACAGGAAGCCAACATTAGTGTTTAGTAATGATGCTTACCTAGTGGACTGGGAAGCCAACATTAGTGTTGTAATGATGCTTACCCCTAGGTGGACAGGGAAGCCAACATTAGTGTTGTAATGATGCTTACTAGTGACAGGGAAGCCAACGTAGTGTTGGCAAATGATGCTTACCTAGTGGACGGGGAAGCCAACATTAGTGTTGTAATGATGCTTACCTAGTGGACTGGAAGGCAACATTAGTGTTATGGCATGACTGGGAAATAACATTAAAGGTACCTAGTGGACTGGGAAGCCAACATTAGTGTTGGAATGTGCTTACCTAGTGGACTGGAAGCCAAGATTGAATATTTGTAATGATGCTTTAAGAAACGTGTTTTGTTGGGGAACAATTGAAACGTGTTGATTGACCGTTATCATATTGAATACACCCTTAACAGCGATTACAGTCAAACATTCATTCATAATTTCTTAGATGAGTAGATTGAGAGCACTTGACTACTTTCAGGGTAAGGAACCATCTAAAAATCAAGTTATAAAACACTGAAATTCCTCTCGAACCATGAAATAGAAACTATTTTTTTGAAGGGAAAATGAAAAGCGTGACACATGGTGAATATAATCATATTAAATTGCTGTTACTTTGAAGCTTCAGTTAAACGTAATCTGAAATAGAAATCTTGATTAGTAATTATATGAATTAACTATAACTTGTTTATCTAGAGAATAAAAACCTGGTGGAGACCGGTAACTAGGTAACACAGAGGCAGAAAGGAGACGAAAATCTGTACAAAACAATTCATGTCATCCCCCTTCCTCTACACCAACACCATAGCAGTGTGCACACGCATACGCATACTTACCTGCCTGCCTGCATACTGCATGCGCTGCCTGACGCGATACATACACACACACACACACACACACACACACACACACACACACACACACACACACACACACACACACACACACACACACACACTCTTATCCTACAGGATGAGAATTTCAGGGAGTCATTCAGGTAAAGTTATATTATTGATTAAGAAGGCACAGGTAGCTACAATAATGATCAATTATTGATAGGAGTCTATCAGTCAGTCAGTCAGTCAGCCAGTCAGCCAGTCAGCCAGTCAGTCAGTCCAGTCGCAGCCATAAGTCAGCCAGTCAGTCAGTCAGTCGGTCAGCCAGTCAGCCAGTCAGTCAGCCAGTCAGTCAGCCAGTCAGTCAGTCAGTCAGTCAGTCAGTCAGTCAGCCAGTCAGTCAGTCAGTCGGTCAGCCAGTCAGCCAGTCAGTCAGCCAGTCAGTCCAGTCAGTCAGCCAGTCAGTCGGTCAGTCCGGTCAGTCAGCCAGTCAGCCAGTCAGCCAGTCAGCCAGTCAGCCAGTCAGTCAGTCAGCCAGTCAGCCAGTCAGCCAGTCAGTCAGTCGTTCAGCCAGTCAGTCAGTCAGTCAGTCAGCCAGTCAGCCAGTCAGCCAGTCAGAGTGTGTGTGTTATGTGTTGATTGAGTAAGACTACATGACATCACCTATAACATGACATGGAAAAACATTGTGTAAATATTGCCAACAATGTATAAAATAAAATAATGAGTAATAATTAATAATCGTATAAAATGGTAGTAAATAACAATACAATTTAAAAATAAATAACAACAGTAAAATGGTATCAAATAGTAGAAATATAACAAATATCTTCACCATTACATCAGAACTACAACTACCATCATCTACTACTACTACTACCACCATTACATCAGAACTACAACTACCATCATCATTACTACTTCCACCATTACATCAGAACTACAACTACCATCATCATTACTACTACTACTACCACCATTACATCAGAACTACAACTACCATCATCATTACTACTACTACTACCATTACATCAGAACTACAACTACCATCATCATTACTACTACTACCATTACATCAGTAACTACAATACCATCATCATTACTACTACTAAACCGTTACATCAGAACTACAAGTACCATCATCATTACTATCTACTACCATTACATCAGAACTACAACTACCATCATCATTACTACTACTACCACCATTACATCAGAACTACAACTACCATCATCATTACTACAACTACTACCATTACATCAGAACTACAACTACCATCATCATTACTACTACTACCATTACATCAGAACTACAACTACCATCATCATTACTACTACTACTACCATTACATCAGAACTACAACGACCATCATCATTACTACTACTACTACCATTACATCAGAACTACAACTACCATCATCATTACTACTACTACTACCATTACATCAGAACTACAACTACCATCATCATTACTACTACTACCACCATTACATCAGAACTACAACGACCATCATCATTACTACTACTACTACCATTACATCAGAACTACAACTACCATCATCATTACTACTACTACTACCATTACATCAGAACTACAACTACCATCATCATTACTACTACTACTGCCGTTACATCAGAACTACAACTACCATCATCATTACTACTACTACTACCATTACATCAGAACTACAACTACCATTATCATTACTACTACTACCACATTACATCAGAACTACAACTACATCATCATTACTACTACTACTATTACATCAGAACTACAACTACCATTATCATTACTACTACTACCATTACATCAGAACTACAACTACCATCATCATTACTACCACTACTACTACCACCATTACATCAGAACTACAACTACCATTATCATTACTACTACTGCCATTACATCAGAACTACAACTACCATCATCATTACTACTACCACCATTACATCAGAACTACAACTACCATCATCATTACTGCTACTACTACCATTACATCAGAACTGCAACTACCATCATCATTACTACTACTACTGCCATTACATCAGAACTACAACTACCATCATCATTACTACTACTACCATTACATCAGAACTACAACTACCATCATCATTACTACTACTACCACCATTACATCAGAACTACAACTACCATCATCATTACTACTACTACCATTACATCAGAACTACAACTACCATCATCATTACTACTACTACCATTACATCAGAACTACAACTACCATCATCATTACTACCACTACTACCATTACATCAGAACTACAACTACCATCATCATTACTACTACTACCACCATTACATCAGAACTACAACTACCATCATCATTACTACTACTACTACCACCATTACATCAGAACTACAACTACCATCATCATTACTACTACTACCACCATTACATCAGAACTACAACTACCATCATCATTACTACTACTACTACCATTACATCAGAACTACAACTACCATCATCATTACTACTACTACTACCATTACATCAGAACTACAACTACCATCATCATTACTACTACTACTACCATTACATCAGAACTACAACTACCATCATCATTACTACTACTACTACCATTACATCAGAACTACAACTACCATCATCATTACTACTACTACTACCATTACATCAGAACTACAACTACCATCATCATTACTACTACTACCATTACATCAGAACTACAACTACCATCATCATTACTACTACTACCATTACATCAGAACTATTATCATTATTACTACTACTAATTACATCAGAACTACAACTACCATCATCATTACTACTACTACCCATTACATCAGAACTACAACTACCATCATCATTACTACCGCTACTACTACCACCATTACATCAGAACTACAACTACCATTATCATTACTACTACTACCACCCATTACATCAGAACTACAACTACCATCATCATTACTACTACTACCATTACATCAGAACTACAACGACCATCATCATTACTACTACTACTACCACCATTACATCAGAACTACAACTACCATTATCATTACTACTACTACCATTACATCAGAACTACAACTACCATCATCATTACTACTACTACTACCACCATTACATCAGAACTACAACTACCATCATCATTACTACTACTACCACCATTACATCAGAACTACAACTACCATCATCATTACTACTACTACTACCATTACATCAGAACTACAACTACCATCATCATTACTACTACTACCATTACATCAGAACTACAACTACCATCATCATTACTACTACTACCACCATTACATCAGAACTACAACTACCATCATCATTACTACTACTACTACTACCACCATTACATCAGAACTACAACTACCATCATCATTACTACTACTACTACCACCATTACATCAGAACTACAACTACCATCATCATTACTACTACTACTACCACCATTACATCAGAACTACAACTACCATCATCATTACTCACACTACCACCATTACATCAGAACTACAACTACCATCATCATTACTACCACTACTACTACCACCATTACATCAGAACTACAACTACCATCATCATTACTACTACTACTACCACCATTACATCAGAACTACAACTACCATCATCATTACTACTACTACTACCACCATTACATCAGAACTACAACTACCATTATCATTACTACTACTACCATTACATCAGTACTACAACTACCATCATCATTACTACTACTACCACCATTACATCAGAACTACAACTACCACCATCATTACTACTACTACTACCATTACATCAGAACTACAACTACCATCATCATTACTACTACTACCATTACATCAGAACTACAACTACCATCATCATTACTACTACCACCATTACATCAGAACTACAACAACCATCATCATTACTACTACTACCATTACATCAGAACTACAACTACCATCATCATTACTACTACCATTACATCAGAACTACAACTACCATCATCAATACTACTACTACTACCACCATTACATCAGAACTACAACGACCATCATCATTACTCACACTACCACCATTACATCAGAACTACAACGACCATCATTACTACTACTACTACCACCATTACATCAGAACTACAAGTACCATCATCATTACTAACACTACTACCATTACATCAGAACTACAACTACCATCATCATTACTAACACTACCACCATTACATCAGAACTACAACGACCATCATCATTACTACTACTACCATTACATCAGAACTACAACTACCATCATCATTACTACTACTACCACCATTACATCATTACTACTAACACTACCACCATTACATCAGAACTACAACTACCGTCACATTACTAACACTACCACCATTACATCAGAACTTACTACTACTGCACCATTACATCAGAACTACAACTACCGTCATCATTGCATCATTACATCAGAACTACTACCACCATTACATCAGAACTTACTACTACTACCATCATCATTACTACTACTACTAACACCACCATTACATCAGAACTACAACTACCACCATCATTACTACTACTACCACCATTACATCAGAACTACAACTACCATCATCATTTACTACTACTACTAACACCACCATTACATCAGAACTACAACTACCATTATCATTACTACTACTACCATTACATCAGAACTACAACTACCATCATCATTACTCACACTACCACCATTACATCAGAACTACAACTACCATCATCATTACTACTACTACTACTACCATTACATCAGAACTACAACTACCATCATCATTATTACTACCACCACCATAACATCAGAACTACAACTACCAACTACCATTACTAATAATAAGTAAGTTACAATTTACTATGCAGATGTTATTATTCAGTGTCTCTCAGGCAAATACATATTTGGCTGCAAGTGGAGTCATTGCGCCATTTGGAATAATTTCTGTGAATAATGAATCTCTTGGCGAGGAATATTTATCACAGTAAAGGAGAAAGTGCATCTCTGTCTCTACCTCCCCTGTCATGCAGTGACCACATACATGCTCTTTGGGCAACCATGTCTTTTTATGTCTGCCGGTTTCTATTGCCAATCGGTGGTCACTCAGCCTGTACTTGGTAAGGATCTGTCTCTGTCTCTCTCTGTCAGCCTGTTCTTGGATCTGTCTCTGTCTCTGTCAGCCTATACTTGGTAAGGATCTGTCTCTGTCTCTCTCTGTCAGCCTGTACTTGGTAAGGATCTGTCTCTGTCTCTCTGTCAGCCTGTATTTGGTAAGGATCTGTCTCTGTCTCTCTCTGTCAGCCTGTACTTGGTAGCCTGTATTTGGAAGGATCTGTCTCTGTCTCTCTGTCAGCCTGTATTTGGTAAGGCTCTGTCTCTGTCTCTCTCTGTCAGCCTGTACTTGGTAAGGATCTGTCTCTGTCTCTCTCTGTCAGCCTGTACTTGGATCTGTCTCTGTCTCTCTCTGTCAGCCTGTACTTGGTAAGGATCTGTCTCTGTCTTTCTGTCAGCCTGTACTTGGTAAGGATCTGTCTCTGTCTCTCTGTCAGCCTGTACTTGGTAAGGATCTGTCTCTGTCTCTGTCAGCCTGTACTTAGTAAGGATCTGTCTGTCTCTGTCAGCCTGTGCTTGGTAGGATCTGTCTCTGTCTCTCTGTCAGCCTGTACTTGGTAAGGATCTGTCTCTGTCTCTCTGTCAGCCTGTACTTGGTAAGGATCTGTCTCTGTCTCTCTGTCAGCTGTACTTGGTAAGGATCTGTCTCTGTCTCTCTGTCAGCCTGTACTTGGTAAGGATCTGTCTCTGTCTCTCTGTCAGCCTGTACTTGGAAAGGATCTGTCTCTGTCTCTCTCTGTCAGCTGTACTTGGTAAGGATCTGTCTCTGTCTTCTTCTGGGTCAGCCTGCACTTGGTAAGGATCTGTCTCTGTTCTCTGTCAAATTTTGAAAATTATAAGGATCTGTCTGCCCTCTGTCAGCCTGTACTTGGAAAGGATCTGTCTCTGTCTCTCTCTGTCAGCCTGTACTTGGTAAGATCTGTCTCTGTCTCTGTCAGCCTGTACTTGATCTGTCTCTGTCTCTCTCTGTCAGCCTGTATTTGGTAAGGATCTGTCCTGTCTCTCTCTGTCAGCCTGTACTTGGTAAGGATCTGTCTCTGTCTCTCTCTGTCAGCCTGTACTTGCAAGGATCTGTCTCTGTCTCCTCTGTCAGCCTGTACTTGGTAAGGATCTGTCTCTGTCTCTCTGTCAGCCTGTACCTGTCTGTCTCTCTCTCTGTCAGCCTGTAGTAAGGATCTGTCTCTGTCTCTCTGTCAGCCTGTACTTGGTAAGGATCTGTCTCACTTCTCTCTGAAAGGATCTGTCTCTGTCTCTCCTGTCAGCCTGTACTTGGTAAGGATCTGTCTCTGTCTCTCTGTCAGCCTGTACTTGGATCTGTCTCGGTCTCTCTCTGTCAGCCTGTACTTGTGGGATCTGTCTCTGTCTCTCTCTGTCAGCCTGTACTTGGATAGCCTGTAGGATCTGTCTCTGTCTCTCTCTGTCAGCCTGTATTTGGTAAGGATCTGTCTCTGTCTCTCTCTGTCAGCCTGTACTGGAAGGATCTGTCTCTGTCTCTGTTTCTCTCTGTCAGCCTGTACTTGGAAAGGATCTGTCTCTGTCTCTCTCTGTCAGCCTGTACTTGGATCTGTCTCTGTCTCTCTCTGTCAGCCTGCACTTGGTAAGGATCTGTCTCTGTCTCTCTCTGTCAGCCTGTCAGCCTGTACTTGGTAAGGATCTGTCTCTGTCTCTCTGTCAGCCTGTACTTGTATGCAAGGATCTGTCTCTGTCTCTCTGTCAGCCTGTACTTGGAAGGATCTGTCTCTGTCTCTCTGTCAGCCTGTACTTGGAAAGGATCTGTCTCTGTCTCTCTCTGTCAGCCTGTACTTGGTAAGGATCTGTCTCTGTCTCTCTCTGTCAGCCTGTACTTGGAAGGATCTGTCTCTGTCTCTCTCTGTCAGCCTGTACTTGGTAAGGATCTGTCTCTGTCTCTCTGTCAGCCTGTACTGGAAGGATCTGTCTCTGTCTCTCTGTCAGCCTGTACTTGAAGGATCTGTCTCTGTCTCTCTGTCAGCCTGTACTTGGTAAGGATCTGTCTCTGTCTCTCTCTGTCAGCCTGTACTTGGTAAGGATCTGTCTCTGTCTCTCTCTGTCAGCCTGTACTTGGTAAGGATCTGTCTCTGTCTCTCTCTGTCAGCCTGTACTTGGTAAGGATCTGTCTCTGTCTCTCTCTCTGTCAGCCTGTACTTCTTGGATCTGTCTCTGTCTCTCTCTGTCAGCCTGTACTTGGTATCTGTCTCTGTCTCTCTGTCAGCCTGTACTTGGATCTGTCTCTGTCTCTCTGTCAGCCTGTACTCTGTAAGGATCTGTCTCTGTCTCTGGTAAGGATCTGTCTCTGTCTCTCTGTCAGCCTGTACTTGGTAAGGATCTGTCTCTGTCTCTCTCTGTCAGCCTGTACTTGGACCTGTACTTGGTAAAGGATCTGTCTCTGTCTCTGTCAGCCTGTACTTGGAAAGGATCTGTCTCTGTCTCTCTGTCAGCCTGTACTTGGTAAGGATCTGTCTCTGTCTCTCTGTCAGCCTGTACTTGGTAAGGATCTGTCTCTGTCTCTCTCTGTCAGCCTGTACTTGGTAAGGATCTGTCTCTGTCTCTCTGTCAGCCTGTACTTGGTAAGGATCTGTCTCTGTCTCTCTGTCAGCCTGTACTTGGTAAGGATCTGTCTCTTGTCTCTCTGTCAGCCTGTACTTGGTAAGGATCTGTCTATGTCTCTCTCTGTCAGCCTGTACTTGGTAAGGATCTGTCTCTGTCTCTCTCTGTCAGCCTGTACTTGGTAAGGATCTGTTCTGTCTCTCTGTCAGCCTGTACTTGGTAAGGATCTGTCTCTGTCTCTCTCTGTCAGCCTGTACTTAGTAAGGATCTGTCTCTGTATCTCTGTCAGCCTGTACTTGGTAAGGATCTGTCTCTGTCTCTCTGTCAGCCTGTACTTGGTCTGGATCTGTCTCTGTCTCTCTCTGTCAGCCTGTACTTGGTAAGGATCTGTCTCTCTGTCTCTCTGTCAGCCTGTGTTTGGATCTGTCTCTGTCTCTCTGTCAGCCTGTACTTGGTAAGATCTTGTCTCTGTCTCTCTGTCAGCCTGTACTTGGTAAGGATCTTTCTCTGCTCCCTTCTGTCAGCCCTGTACTGAAAGGATCTGCAAAAGCCTGTACTGGTAAGGATCTGTCTCTCTCTCTCTGTCAGCCTGTACTTGGTAAGGATCTGTCTCTGTCTCTCTCTGTCAGCCTGTACTTGGTAAGGATCTGTCTCTGTCTCTCTCTGTCAGCCTGTACTTGGTAAGGATCTGTCTCTGTCTCTCTGTCAGCCTGTACTTGGTAAGGATCTGTCTCTGTCTCTCTGTCAGCCTGTACTTGGATCTGTCTCTGTCTCTCTCTGTCAGCCTGTACTTGGTAAGGATCTGTCTCTGTCTCTCTCTGTCAGCCTGTACTTGGATCTGTCTCTGTCTATCTCTGTCAGCCTGTACTTGGTAAGGATCTGTCTCTGTCTCTCTGTCAGACTGTACTTGGTAAGGATCTGTCTCTGTCTCTCTGTCAGCCTGTACTTGGTAAGGATCTGTCTCTGTCTCTCTGTCAGCCTGTACTTGGAAAGGATCTGTTCTGTCTCTCTCTGTCAGCCTGTACTTGGTAAGGATCTGTCTCTGTCTCTCTGTCAGCCTGTACTTGGAAGGATCTGTCTCTGTCTCTCTGTCTGCCTGTACTTGGTAAGGATCTGTCTCTGTCTCTCTGTCAGCCTGTACTTGGAAAGGATCTGTCTCTGTCTCTCTCTGTCAGCCTGTACTTGGTAAGGATCTGTCTCTGTCTCTCTGTCAGCCTGTACTTGGATCTGTCTCTGTCTCTCTGTCAGCCTGTACTTGGTAAGGATCTGTCTCTGTCTCTCTCTGTCAGCCTGTACTTGGTAAGGATCTGTCCCTGTCTCTCTCTGTCAGCCTGTACTTGGATCTGTCTCTGCTTCGTATCTCTGACAGAGTTGAGATAATCAGACAATTCATATTCTCTGTTTAGGGTCAGATAGCAATTTAGTCGGCTTTGGGATTTTGTTTCGTTTTTCCAATGTTGTAAATATGTGTCCTTTGATTTTGCTTATTGGAATTATTTATTTTGAAGCAGTGCTGGTGTCAGCTTGGTTGGTGAGGTCCAACACCAGCTGACTGAGAGCTTGGTTGGTGAGGTCCAACACCAGCTGACTGAGAGGGCTCGTTTCTGGGCTCAGCTCTTGTGTTTGAAGTGCTTAAATTGGAGACTTGAAATTGGACTTGAACTTCGTGCAAAAATGTTAATGATCTTTTTTGTATGTTCATTACACCAGCTGACACACGTTTCTGTGACATCATTCTGCATGTAGGGCTTCAAATGGACGTTTGTCCCACATTTTAAAGGTCACTTTATTGAATCTCAAACCTCACTTCTGTAGAGAGTTATTCGTCAGATATTTATGTCCAAATTCTCATGTTAACATTGCCAAAGGAAGTGAACTAGATAATATACAAAAGTGAAATAAAGAATAAAATAACAGTAAACATTACACATACAGAAGTTTCAAAACAATAAAGAGATTAGAAATAGTCTAGTTTTTAATGTGCAAATGGTTAAAGTACAAAAGGGAAAATAAATAAGCATAAATATAGGTGGTATTTACAATGGTGTAGATATGGGGAGTTTATCAATGAACGCTGTGGTATTTACCCCACAATGGAACGCTGGTGTGATTTACCCCAGTAGATATGGGAGTTTATCAATGGAACGCTGTGGTATTTACCCCAGTAGATATGGGAGTTTATCAATGGAACGCTGTGGTATTTTACCCCAGTAGATATGGGAGTTTATCAATGGAACACTCGTGGTATTTACTCCAGTAGATATGGGAGTTTATCAATGGAACGTTGTGGTATTTACCCAGTAGATATGAGTTTATCAATGGAACTGATTTACCCCAGTAGATTATGGGAGTTTATCAATGGAACGCTGTGGCATTTACCCCAGTAGATATGGAGTTTATCAATGGAACACTGTGGTATTTACTCCAGTAGATATGGGAGTTTATCAATGGAACGCTGTGGTATTTACCCCAGTAGATATGGGAGTTTATCAATGGAACGCTGTGGTATTTACCCCAGTAGATATGGGAGTTTATCAATGGAACGCTGTGGTATTTACCCCAGTAGATATGGGAGTTTATTTAATGGAACGCTGTGGTATTTACTTAGATATGGGAGTTTATCAATGGAACGTTGTGGTATTTACCCCAGTAGATATGGGAGTTTATCAATGGAACGCTGTGATATTTACCTCAAGATATGTTTATCAATGGAACTTTATTTACCCCAGTAGATATCAGTTTATCAATGGAACGCTGTGGTATTTACCCCAGTAGATATGGGAGTTTATCAATGGAACGCTGTAGTATTTAATTCTAGTTTCGCTGTGGACATAGATATGGGAGTTTATCAATGAACGCTGTGGTATTTACCTCAGTAGATATGGGAGTTTATCAATGGAACTGTGGTATTTACCTCAGTAGATATGGGAGTTTATCAATGGAACGCTGTGGTATTTACCCCAGTAGATATGGGAGTTTATCAATGGAACGCTGTGGTATTTACCCCAGTAGATATGGGAGTTTATCAATGGAACGCTGTGGTATTTACCCCAGTAGATATGGGAGTTTATCAATGGGCACGCTGTGGTATTTACCCAGTAGATATGGGAGTTTATCAATGGAAATTTACCCCAGTAGATATGGGAGTTTATCAATGGAACGCTGTGGTATTTACCCCAGTAGATATGGGAGTTTATCAATGGAACGCCTGGTATTTACCCCAGTAGATATGGGAGTTTATCAATGAACGCTGTGGTATTTACCCCAGTAGATATGGGAGTTTATCAATGGAACGCTGTGGTATTTACCCCAGTAGATATGGGAGTTTATCAATGGAACGCTTTGGTATTTACCCAGTAGATATGGGGAGTTTATCAATGGAACGCTGTGGTATTTACCCCAGTAGATATGGGAGTTTATCAATGGAACGCTGTGGTATTTACCCCAGTAGATATGGGAGTTTATCAATGGAACGCTGTGGTATTTACCCCAGTAGATATGGGAGTTTATCAATGGAACGCTGTGGTATTTACCCAGTAGATATGGGAGTTTATCAATGGAACGCTGTGGTATTTACCCCAGTAGATATGGGAGTTTATCAATGGAACGCTGTGGTATTTACCCCAGTTATGGGAGTTTATCAGGAACGCTAGAGATATGGGAGTTTATCAATGGAACCTTTTTACCCCAGTAGATATGGGAGTTTATCAATGGAACGCTGTGGTATTTACCCCAGTAGATATGGAGTTTATCAATGGAACGCTGTGGTATTTACCCCAGTAGATATGGGAGTTTATCAATGGGCCTGTGAAGTATTTTAGTAGATATGGGAGTTTATCAATGGAACGCTGTGATATTTACCTCAGTAGATATGGGAGTTTATCAATGGAACGCTGGAATTTACCCCAGTAGATATGGGAGTTTATCAATGGAACGCTGTGGTATTTACCCCAGTAGATATGGGAGTTTATCAATGGAACGCTGTGGTATTTACCTCAGTAGATATGGGAGTTTATCAATGGAACGCTGTGGTATTTACCCCAGTAGATATGGGAGTTTATCAATGGAACAGCTGTGGTATTTACCCCAGTAGATATGGGAGTTTATCAATGGAACGCTGTGGTATTTACCCCAGTAGATATGGGGAGTTTATCAATGGAAGCTGTGGTATTTACCCCAGTAGATATGGGGAGTTTATCAATGGAACGCTGTGGTATTTACCCCAGTAGATATGGGAGTTTATCAATGAACGGTGGTATTTACCCCAGTAGATTTGGGAGTTTATCAATGGAACGCTGTGGCAGTAGATATGGGAGTTTATCAATGGAACGCTGTGGTATTTACCCCAGTAGATATGGGAGTTTATCAATGGAACGCTGTGGTATTTACAATATGGGAGTTTATCACGCTGTGGTATTTACCCCAGTAGATATGGGAGTTTATCAATGGAACGCTGTGGTATTTACCCCAGTAGATATGGGAGTTTATCAATGGAACGCTGTGGTATTTACCCCAGTAGATATGAGTTTATCAATGGAACGCTGTATTTACCCCAGTAGATATGGGAGTTTATCAATGGAACGCTGTGGTATTTACCCCAGTAGATATGGGTTATCAATGGAACGCTGTGGTATTTACCCAGTAGATATGGGAGTTTATCAATGGAACGCTGTGGTATTTACCCCAGTAGATATGGGAGTTTATCAATGGAACGCTGTGGTATTTACCCCAGTAGATATGGGAGTTTATCAATGGAACGCTGTGGTATTTACCCCAGTAGATATGGGAGTTTATCAATGGAACGCTGTGGTATTTACCCCAGTAGATATGGGAGTTTATCAATGGAACGCTGTGGTATTTACCCCAGTAGATATGGGAGTTTATCAATGGAACGCTGTGGTATTTACCCCAGTAGATATGGGAGTTTATCAATGGAACGCTGTGGTATTTACCCCAGTAGATATGGGAGTTTATCAATTTTTACCCCAGTAGATATGGGAGTTTATCAATGGAACGCTGTGGTATTTACCCCAGTAGATATGGGAGTTTATCAATGGAACGCTGTGGTATTTACCCCAGTAGATATGGGAGTTTATCAATGGAACGCTGTGGTATTTACCCCAGTAGATATGGGAGTTTATCAATGGAACGCTGTGGTATTTACCCCAGTAGATATGGGAGTTTATCAATGGAACGCTGTGGTATTTACCCCAGTAGATATGGGAGTTTATCAATGGAACGCTGTGGTATTTACCCCAGTAGATATGGGAGTTTATCAATGGAACGCTGTGGTATTTACCCCAGTAGATATGGGAGTTTATCAATGGAACGCTGTGGTATTTACCCCAGTAGATATGGGAGTTTATCAATGGAACGCTGTGGTATTTACCCCAGTAGATATGGGAGTTTATCAATGGAACGCTGTGGTATTTACCCCAGTAGATATGGGAGTTTATCAATGGAACGCTGTGGTATTTACCCCAGTAGATATGGGAGTTTATCAATGGAACGCTGTGGTATTTACCCCAGTAGATATGGGAGTTTATCAATGGAACGCTGTGGTATTTACCCCAGTAGATATGGGAGTTTATCAATGGAACGCTGTGGTATTTACCCCAGTAGATATGGGAGTTTATCAATGGAACGCTGTGGTATTTACCCCAGTAGATATGGGAGTTTATCAATGGAACGCTGTGGTATTTACCCCAGTAGATATGGGAGTTTATCAATGGAACGCTGTGGTATTTACCCCAGTAGATATGGGAGTTTATCAATGGAACGCTGTGGTATTTACCCCAGTAGATATGGGAGTTTATCAATGGAACGCTGTGGTATTTACCCCAGTAGATATGGGAGTTTATCAATGGAACGCTGTGGTATTTACCCCAGTAGATATGGGAGTTTATCAATGGAACGCTGTGGTATTTACCCCAGTAGATATGGGAGTTTATCAATGGAACGCTGTGGTATTTACCCCAGTAGATATGGGAGTTTATCAATGGAACGCTGTGGTATTTACCCCAGTAGATATGGGAGTTTATCAATGGAACACTGTGGTATTTACCCCAGTAGATATGGGAGTTTATCAATGGAACGCTGTGTAGATATTTTATCAATGGAACCCCCAGTAGATATGGGAGTTTATCAATGGAACGCTGTGGTATTTACCCCAGTAGATATGGGAGTTTATCAATGGAACGCTGTGGTATTTACCCCAGTAGATATGGGAGTTTATCAATGGAACGCTGTGGTATTTACCCCAGTAGATATGGGAGTTTATCAATGGAACACTGTGGTATTTACCCCAGTAGATATGGGAGTTTATCAATGGAACGCTGTGGTATTTACCCCAGTAGATATGGGAGTTTATCAATGGAACGCTGTGGTATTTACCCCAGTAGATATGGGAGTTTATCAATGGAACGCTGTGGTATTTACCCCAGTAGATATGGGAGTTTATCAATGGAACGCTGTGGTATTTACCCCAGTAGATATGGGAGTTTATCAATGGAACGCTGTGGTATTTACCCCAGTAGATATGGGAGTTTATCAATGGAACGCTGTGGTATTTACCCCAGTAGATATGGGAGTTTATCAATGGAACGTATTTACCCCAGTAGATATGGGAGTTTATCAATTGTGGTATTTACCCCAGTAGATATGGGAGTTTATCAATGGAACACTGTGGTATTTACCCCAGTAGATATGGGAGTTTATCAATGGAACGCTGTGGTATTTACCCCAGTAGATATGGGAGTTTATCAATGGAACGCTGTGGTATTTACCCCAGTAGATATGGGAGTTTATCAATGGAACGCTGTGGTATTTACCCCAGTAGATATGGGAGTTTATCAATGGAACGCTGTGGTATTTACCCCAGTAGATATGGGAGTTTATCAATGGAACGCTGTGGTATTTACCCCAGTAGATATGGGAGTTTATCAATGGAACGCTGTGGTATTTACCCCAGTAGATATGGGAGTTTATCAATGGAACGCTGTGGTATTTACCCCAGTAGATATGGGAGTTTATCAATGGAACGCTGTGGTATTTACCCAGTAGATATGGGAGTTTATCAATGGTATTTACCCCAGTAGATATGGGAGTTATCAATGGAACGCTGTGGTATTTACCCCAGTAGATATGGGAGTTTATCAATGGAACACTGTGGTATTTACCCCAGTAGATATGGGAGTTTATCAATGGAACACTGTGGTATTTACCCCAGTAGATATGGGAGTTTATCAATGGAACGCTGTGGTATTTACCCCAGTAGATATGGGAGTTTATCAACATCGGATTTGTTTTCAAGTTCTTTGTTGATCTTTTGTGCTGTTGTTTTTACTGTATTATCAAAGAGAAGAGACAAACTTATCCCACAAGTCAGAGTTACACTTAAACTAAATATTTTATTCACGTATTGAAAAGGGAGCAAGGTCAATACATACACACATAGTGAATGGAGAGCTGGAACAACACAGAGACAGAGTTCATATAGAAACCCAACAACTGCTTAGTCTTGGCTGGTTCCACCCCTCCCCAGCAGACCAAGGCATCACAACAACTGCTTAGTCTTGGCTGGTTCCACCCCTCCCCAGCAGATCAAGGCATCACAACAACTGCTAAGTCTTGGCTGGTTCCACCCCTCCCCAGCAGATCAAGGCATCACAACAACTGCTTAGTCTTGGCTGGTTCCACCCCTCCCCAGCAGATCAAGGCATCACAACAACTGCTTAGTCTTGGCTGGTTCCACCCCTCCCCAGCAGATCAAGGCATCACAACAACTGCTTAGTCTTGGCTGGTTCCACCCCTCCCCAGCAGATCAAGGCATCACAACAACTGCTTAGTCTTGGCTGGTTCCACCCCTCCCAGCAGATCAAGGCATCACAACAACTGCTTAGTCTTGGCTGGTTCCACCCCTCCCCAGCAGATCAAGGCATCACAACAACTACTTAGTCTTGGCTGGTTCCACCCCTCCCCAGCAGATCAAGGCATCACAACAACTGCTTAGTCTTGGCTGGTTCCACCCCTCCCCAGCAGATCAAGGCATCACAAGCTTCCCTGTTATCTTCTTGTGGCCAGGTTTATCGGGTGTGTGAGGTCACAGCGAACAAACAAGTGATACAGTCAGTTCCGTTTACTCCCTTCTCCACCAAGCTATCTGTTCTCTTCTCTCTCCCCACAGCTGTGCCCTTGGAAGATAGGAAAAGAACAAGATGGACTGAAGAACTGCGGTCACTTCTCAGAGGCTATTTGTCTCACGCCGTGTGACCAGGTTACTCAGAAGCAATTGAAACAGTACAGGTCTATTTATTCCCCAGGCTTATCTCCATCCCATGTCCTTGACGACAGGCCCTGACCATCTGCGGGGAGTGAGTGTGGAAGAGATGAACCATCCTTTCTCAGAAGCACAGCTAAAGGAATGTTTCTACTGTTGTTAAATAAGCATATTAATTGTTAACTGTTAATGTTAAACAAATCAAGTTCATACGTCATTTTTCTCTCACACTGTGAAATCTGAGGGAAATATGTCTCTTTAATATTGTCATACATTTGGCAGAAGGTTAGGAAGTGCAGCTCAGTTTCCACCTCATTTTGTGAGGACTTCCCTCAGTCCATCCCTCAGTCTTTCCCTCAGGGCTTCCCTCAGGCTTCCTTACCTCCTTCCCTCAGTCCTACCCTCCCTCCTTCCCTCAGGCTTCCCTCCCTCCTTCCCTCAGCCCCCCCCCCTCCTTCCCTCAGGCTTCCCTCCATTCTTCCCTCAGTCCTTCCCTCCCTCCTTCCCTTTGTCTAAACCTAGCTATCATAACTACAGGTATGGGTCCTGGTATTTCATTGGCAATTAATCCTGTTAATTAAACAGCTAAGTGTTTCAGACAGATAAGTGTTTCAGTCAGTGTTTCTGACAGATGAGTGTTTCAGACAGATAAGTGTTTCTGACAGTGTTTCAGACAGATAAGTGTTTCAGACAGTGTTTCTGACAGATAAGTGTTTCAGACAGTGTTTCAGACAGTGTTTCTGACAGATAAGTGTTTCAGACAGTGTTTCTGACAGATAAGCGTTTCAGACAGTGTTTCAGACAGATAAGTGTTTCAGACAGTGTTTCAGACAGATAAGTGTGTCTGACAGATACGTGTGTCTGACAGATAAGTGTTTCTGACAGATAAGTGTTTCAGACAGTGTTTCAGACAGATAAGTGTTTCAGACAGATAAGTGTTTCAGACAGATAAGTGGTTCAGACAGTGTTTCAGACAGATAAGTGTGTCTGACAGATAAGTGTGTCTGACAGATAAGTGTTTCTGACAGATAAGTGTTTCAGACAGTGTTTCTGACAGATAAGTGTTTCAGACAGTGTTTCTGACAGATAACTGTTTCTGACAGATACGTGTTTCTGACAGATGAGTGTTTCTGACAGATGAGTGTTTCTGACAGATAAGTGTTTCAGACAGTGT
>NW_025745997.1:120000-177500 GCF_021184085.1 Oncorhynchus gorbuscha | reverse complement strand
CACACACACACACACACACTAAGACTCACACACCTAGCACACACATGGTTAACTAACACACCTATCTCTAGGGGTCTGGGGACTCTTCCTGACATCAAGCCCATTCATCACAGTCAAAGACATAGACAGGAGGGCTACCACACACACACACGCACGCACACACACACACACACACAGACCCAGGCAGAGACAGATAGAGACAGACCCAGGCAGAGATAGATAGAGACAGAGACAGACCGAGGCAGAGACAGACCGAGGCAGAGACAGACCCAGGCAGAGACAGACCCAGGCAGAGACAGACCCAGGCAGAGACAGACAGAGACAGACCCAGGCAGAGACAGATAGAGACAGACCGAGGCAGAGACAGATAGAGACAGATAGAGACAGACCGAGGCAGAGACAGACCGAGGCAGAGACAGACCGAGGCAGAGACAGACCCAGGCAGAGACAGACCGAGGCAGAGACAGACTCAGGCAGAGACAGACCGAGGCAGAGACAGACCCAGGCAGAGACAGAGACAGACCCAGGCAGAGACAGATAGAGACAGACCGAGGCAGAGACAGATAGAGACAGACCGAGGCAGAGACAGAGACAGACCGAGGCAGAGACAGACCGAGGCAGAGACAGACCCAGGCAGAGACAGAGACAGACCCAGGCAGAGACAGAGACAGACCCAGGCAGAGACAGGTAGAGACAGACCGAGGCAGAGACAGACCGAGGCAGAGACAGACCGAGGCAGAGACAGACTCAGGCAGAGACAGACCGAGGCAGAGACAGACCCAGGCAGAGACAGAGACAGACCCAGGCAGAGACAGATAGAGACAGACCGAGGCAGAGAGAGGATGCTTTCTCAGCCTCCCACATGGCACAGTTCAGTAGAGAGAAACGGAAGAGAGAGAGGGACAAAGGAGAGAGAGAAAAATACTTGACAACCTCCCTGCTTTATCTCTGACAACTTACCTGTAAACCCCCACATGTATCTGTCAGACACACACAGCCGTGTGGCGGTCAGCCTGATAGCCTAGGGACAGGGGATAGATGCAGGGAGGGATGGAGGGAAGACAGGATGACTAAACAGAGTCAGGGACACGCTCCAGTCCAGTGTGACAGCTTCATAGTCCACTGGGGGAAGTCAAAGAGAAAGAGGAGAGGAGGAGAGGGGAGGAGGAGAGGGGAGGAGAGGAGAGGAGAGGAGGGGAGGAGAGGAGTGGAGGAGAGGAGAGGAGAGGAGAGGAGGGGAGGGAGAGGAGAGGAGAGGAGAGGAGGGGAGGGGAGGGGAGAGGGAGGAGGAGGAGGGGAGGGGAGGGGAGGGGAGGGGAGGGGGAGGGGGGAGGGGAGGAAAGGACAGTATTCATGTCCTGCAGTATGTGGTATAACAGTATTAATGTCCTGCAGTATGTGGTATAACAGTATTAATGTCCTGCAGTATGTGGTATAACAGTATTAATGTCCTGCAGTATACCAGTATTAATGCCCTGCAGTATGTGGTATAACAGTATTAATGTCCTGCAGTATGTGGTATAACAGTATTAATGTCCTGCAGTATGTGGTATAACAGTATTAATGTCCTGCAGTATGTGGTATAACAGTATTACTGTCCTGCAGTATGTGGTATAACAGTATTGATGCCCTGCAGTATGTGGTATAACAGTATTAATGTCCTGCAGTATGTGGTATAACAGTAATAATGTCCTGCTGTATAACAGTATTAATGCCCTGCTGTATAACAGTATTAATGTCATGCTGTATAACAGTATTAATGCCCTGCTGTATAACAGTATTAATGTCCTGCGGTATGTGGTATAACAGTATTGATGCCCTGCAGTATGTGGTATAACAGTATTAATGTCCTGCAGTATGTGGTATAACAGTATTAATGTCCTGCATTATGTGGTATAACAGCATTAATGTCCTGCAGTATGTGGTATAACAGTATAAATGTCCTGCAGTATGTGGTATAACAGTATTAATGTCCTGCAGTATACCAGTATTAATGCCCTGCAGTATGTGGTATAACAGTATTAATGTCCTGCAGTATACCAGTATTAATGTCCTGCAGTATTACAGTATTAATGTCCTGCAGTATGTGGTATAGCAGTATTAATGTCCTGCAGTATGTGGTATAACAGTATTGATGCCCTGCTGTATGTGGTATAACAGTATTGATGCCCTGCTTTATAACAGTATTAATGTCCTGCTGTATAACAGTATTAATGCCCTGCTGTATAACAGTATTAATGTCCTGCTGTATAACAGTATTAATGCCCTGCTGTATAACAGTATTAATGTCCTGCAGTATGTGGTATAACAGTATTAATGTCCTGCAGTACGTGGTATAACAGTATTAATGTCCTGCAGTATGTGGTATAACAGTATTAATGTCCTGCAGTATACCAGTATTAATGCCATGCAGTATGTGGTATAACAGTAATTAATGTCCTGCAGTATGTGGTATAACAGTATTAATGTCCTGCAGTATGTGGTATAACAGTATTAATGTCCTGCAGTATGTGGTATAACAGTATTAATGTCCTGCAGTATGTGGTATAACAGTATTGATGCCCTGCAGTATGTGGTATAACAGTATTAATGTCCTGCAGTATGTGGTATAACAGTATTAATGTCCTGCATTATGTGGTATAACAGTATTAATGTCCTGCAGTATGTGGTATAACAGTATAAATGTCCTGCAGTATGTGGTATAACAGTATTAATGTCCTGCAGTATACCAGTATTAATGCCCTGCAGTATGTGGTATAACAGTATTAATGTCCTGCAGTATACCAGTATTAATGTCCTGCAGTATTACAGTATTAATGTCCTGCAGTATGTGGTATAGCAGTATTAATGTCCTGCAGTATGTGGTATAACAGTATTGATGCCCTGCTGTATGTGGTATAACAGTATTGATGCCCTGCTGTATAACAGTATTAATGTCCTGCTGTATAACAGTATTAATGCCCTGCTGTATAACAGTATTAATGTCCTGCTGTATAACAGTATTAATGCCCTGCTGTATAACAGTATTAATGTCCTGCAGTATGTGGTATAACAGTATTAATGTCCTGCAGTACGTGGTATAACAGTATTAATGTCCTGCAGTATGTGGTATAACAGTATTAATGTCCTGCAGTATACCAGTATTAATGCCATGCAGTATGTGGTATAACAGTAATTAATGTCCTGCAGTATGTGGTATAACAGTATTAATGTCCTGCAGTATGTGGTATAACAGTATTAATGTCCTGCAGTATGTGGTATAACAGTATTAATGTCCTGCAGTATGTGGTATAACAGTATTGATGCCCTGCAGTATGTGGTATAACAGTATTAATGTCCTGCAGTATGTGGTATAACAGTAGTAATGTCCTGCTGTATAACAGTATTAATGCACTGCTGTATAACAGTATTAATGTCCTGCTGTATAACAGTATTAATGCCCTGCTGTATAACAGTATTAATGTCCTGCAGTATGTGGTATAACAGTATTGATGCCCTGCAGTATGTGGTATAACAGTATTAATGTCCTGCAGTATGTTGTATAACATTATTAATGTCCTTCAGTATACCAGTATTAATGTCCTGCAGTATCTGGTATAACAGTATTAATGTCCTGCAGTATGTGGTATAACAGTATTAATGTCCTGCAGTATGTGGTATAACAGTATTAATGTCCTGCAGTATGTGGTATAACAGTATTAATGTCCTGCAGTATACCAGTATTAATGTCCTGCAGTATTACAGTATTAATGTCCTGCAGTATGTGGTATAACAGTATTAATGTCCTGCAGTATGTGGTATAACAGTATTAATGTCCTGCAGTATGTGGTATAACATTATTAATGTCCTGCAGTATACCAGTATTAATGTCCTGCAGTATACCAGTAGTAATGTCGTGCAATATGTGGTATAACAGTATTAATGTCCTGCAGTATGTGGTATAACAGTATTAATGTCCTGCTTTATGTGGTATAACAATATTAATGTCCTGCAGTATGTGGTATAACAGTATTAATGTCCTGCAGTATACCAGTAGTAATGTCCTGCAGTATGTGGTATTACAGTGTTAATGTCCTGCAGTATACCAGTATTAATGTCCTGCAGTATGTGGTATAACAGTATTAATGTCCTGCAGTATGTGGTATAACAGTATTAATGTCCTGCAGTATGTGGTATAACAGTATTAATGTCCTGCAGTATGTGGTATAACAGTATTCATGTCCTGCAGTATACCAGTATTAATGTCCTGCGGTATACCCATATCAATGTCCTGCAGTATACCAGTATTAATGTCCTGTAGTATGTGGTATGACAGTATTAATGTCCTGCAGTATGTGGTATAACAGTATTAATGTCCTGCAGTATGTGGTATAACAGTATTAATGTCCTGCAGTATGTGGTATAACAGTATTAATGTCCTGCAGTATGTGGTATAACAGTATTCATGTCCTGCAGTATACCAGTATTAATGTCCTGCGGTATACCCATATCAATGTCCTGCAGTATACCAGTATTAATGTCCTGCAGTATGTGGTATAATAGTATTAATGTCCTGCAGTATACCAGTATTACTGTCCTGCAGTATTACAGTATTAATGTCCTGCAGTATGTGGTATAACAGTATTAATGTCCTGCAATATGTGGTATAACAGTATTAATGTCCTGCAGTATAACAGTATTAATGTCCTGCAGTATCTGGTATTACAGTATTAATGTCCTGCAGTATGTGGTATTACAGTATTAATGTCCTGCAGTATGTGGTATAACAGTATTAATGTCCTGCAGTATAACAGTATTAATGTCCTGCAGTATCTGGTATTACAGTATTAATGTCCTGCAGTATGTGGTATAACAGTATTAATGTCCTGCAGTATAACAGTATTAATGTCCTGCAGTATCTGGTATTACAGTATTAATGTCCTGCAGTATGTGGTATAACAGTATTAATGTCCTGCAGTATAACAGTATTAATGTCCTGCAGTATCTGGTATTACAGTATTAATGTCCTGCAGTATGTGGTATAACAGTATTAATGTCCTGCAGTATAACAGTATTAATGTCCTGCAGTATGTGGTATAACAGTATTAATGTCCCGCAGTATGTGGTATAACAGTATTAATGTCCTGCAGTATAACAGTATTAATGTCCTGCAGTATGTGGTATAACAGTATTAATGTCCTGCAGTATGTGGTATAACAGTATTAATGTCCTGCAGTATGTGGTATAACAGTATTAATGTCCTGCTGTATAACAGTATTAATGCCCTGCTGTATAACAGTATTAATGTCCTGCAGTATGTGGTATAACAGTATTAATGTCCTGCAGTATCTGGTATTACAGTATTAAGGTCCTGCTTCATAATAAGCTTTCCTGAGTAATATGATGGTTGTATATCCCATCGCCCCTCTCCATCTATCTGCTAAAACACATCCAGCCACATGTAGAAATCTACTTCTTCTGTGGTATATAATGTCGGTCTGCCGACAACCGTCCGTGGTGCGCCACCTCACTGTGCTTCAGCGTGCAATCGATCACGGTTGACCCAATTCTGTACTGCTAAGAAGAACATGTATAAGTACATCCTTTCTAACCTCCAACAAACCCTTTACTCAACAGCTACATAGTCCCATTCTTTGTCATTGTAAACACAACAATGGGGCTGGACAACCTCTCTAACATTGTTACTAAGGAAACTCATCTGTACTTTTCCAGGCGAAACGTTCTCAAACCTCAGCAGCACTGATCAGCTTTCATAGCTTTTTACCCTCTATCCTACTGATCAGCCTTGTGCGCTTCAATCACTCTGCCTCCCTTTCACCCGGTTACACAACCCTGCAACTTAGAGGCTGCTGCCCTATATACATAGACTTGGAATCACTGGCCATTTCAATAATGGAACACTAGTCATTTTAATAATGGAACACTAGCCATTTTAATAATGGAACACTAGTCATTTCAATAATGGAACACTAGTCATTTTAATAATGGAACATTAGTCATTTTAATAATGGAACACTAGTCATTTTAATAATGGAACATTAGTCATTTTAATAATGGAACACTAGTCACTTTAATAATGGAACACTAGTCACTTTAATAATGGAACACTAGTCATTTTAATAATGGAACACTAGCCATTTTAATAATGGAACACTAGTCATTTTAATAATGGAACACTAGTCACTTTAATAATGGAACACTAGTCATTTTAATAATGGAACACTAGTCATTTTAATAATGGAACACTAGTCATTTTAATAATGGAACATTAGTCATTTTAATAATGGAACACTAGTCACTTTAATAATGGAACACTAGTCATTTTAATAATGGAACACAAGTCATTTTAATAATGGAACACTAGTCATTTTAATAATGGAACACAAGTCATTGTAATAATGGAACACTAGTCATTTTAATAATGGAACACTAGTCATTTTAATAATGGAACACTACTCACTTTAATAATGGAACACTAGTCATTTTAATAATGGAACACTAGTCACTTTAATAATGGAACACTAGTCATTTTAATAATGGAACACTAGTCATTTTAATAATGGAACACTAGTCATTTTAATAATGGAACATTAGTCATTTTAATAATGGAACACTAGTCACTTTAATAATGGAACACTAGTCATTTTAATAATGGAACACAAGTCATTTTAATAATGGAACACTAGTCATTTTAATAATGGAACACAAGTCATTGTAATAATGGAACACTAGTCATTTTAATAATGGAACACTAGTCATTTTAATAATGGAACACTACTCACTTTAATAATGGAACACTAGTCATTTTAATAATGGAACACTAGTCATTTTAATAATGGAACACAAGTCATTTAATAATGGTCTTTGATATCATGGTCTTTGATATCATCTGTGGATGTATGGTGGTGGGAGACCAGAGACGGTTCCCCTCAGCCTAGCATAAGCTCCAGGGACATGGTCTTTGATAACATCTGTGGATGTAGGGTGGTGGGAGACCAGAGACAGTGCCCCTCAGCCTAGCATAAGCTCCAGGGACATGGCTTTTAATCGTCTTCCCATTGAGATTTTCCATTTGAAGAATCTTCCCCTGCTGAGCGTTGGCTAGCTGTCTACTATTTCCAATGAACCGGGCTAGTATGACTTCACCTAACCCTTCCTTTATGGCTTTGGTTAATCAGATAGGGTGTAGACGAGGCCTGGTGGTCTCATCAAACACCGTCACGACTTTCCCCTCCGACACATCATTACTCTGGTTCCCTACCTTCAGCCCTCTTCAAGCTCTCTTCGCTAGCGTTGTCTCTCTTCTTCCTATGTCTTTCAACTACAGACCTTTCAGGTGTTTGATCCTCGTCTTCCTGAGACTTAACATCAAAACCACCATCAATTTTGATCGCATTCCAACACAGCTGCTGCTTCTACAACCTTCTCTCCATATCCTTCGTCGCCGCATCCTCACTACTCGACTCCGTCAACCTACAATAGACCTCTACTCTCGAAAAACCAACGAATACAGTATGCAGCAAGCAGGGAGTACCAGTACCAGATAATAATAATAATATAATATCAATGTGGAGCTATATACAGGGAGTACCAGATCAATGTGGAGCTATATACAGGGAGTACCAGTACCAGATCAATGTGGAGCTATATACAGGGAGTACCAGTACCAGATCAATGTGAAGCTATATACAGGGAGTACCAGTACCAGATCAATGTGAAGCTATATACAGGGAGTACTAGTACCAGATCAATGTGGAGCTATATACAGGGAGTACCAGATCAATGTGGAGCTATATACAGGGAGTAACAGATCAATGTGGAGCTATATACAGGGAGTACCAGTACCAGATCAATGTGGAGCTATATACAGGGAGTACCAGTACCAGATCAATGTGGAGCTATATACAGGGAGTACCAGTACCAGATCTATGTGGAGCTATATACAGGGAGTACCAGTACCAGATCTATGTGGAGCTATATACAGGGAGTATCAGAACCAGATCAATGTGAATCTATATACAGGAAGTATCAGATCAATGTGGAGCTATATACAGGGAGTACCAGATCAATGTGGAGCTATATACAGGGAGTAACAGATCAATGTGGAGCTATATACAGGGAGTATCAGTACCAGATCAATGTGGAGCTATATACAGGGAGTACCAGTACCAGATCAATGTGGAGCTATATACAGGGAGTACCAGTACCAGATCAATGTGGAGCTATATACAGGGAGTACCAGTACCAGATCAATGTGGAGCTATATACAGGGAGTATCAGTACCAGATCAATGTGGAGCTATATACAGGAAGTACCAGTACCAGATCAATGTGGAGCTATATACAGGGAGTACCAGTACCAGATCAATGTGGAGCTATATACAGGGAGTACCAGATCAATGTGGAGCTATATACAGGGAGTACCAGATCAATGTGGAGCTATATACAGGGAGTACCAGTACCAGATCAATGTGGAGCTATATACAGGGAGTACCAGATCAATGTGAATCTATATACAGGGAGTATTAGTACCAGATCAATGTGGAGCTATATACAGGGAGTATCAGTACCAGATCAATGTGGAGCTATATACAGGGAGTACCAGATCAATGTGGAGCTATATACAGGGAGTACCAGTACCAGATCAATGTGGAGCTATATACAGGGAGTACCAGTACCAGATCAATGTGGAGCTATATACAGGGAGTACCAGTACCAGATCAATGTGAAGCTATATACAGGGAGTACCAGTACCAGATCAACATGGAGCTATATACAGGGAGTACCAGTACCAGATCAATGTGGAGCTATATACAGGGAGTATCAGTACCAGATCTATGTGGAGCTATATACAGGGAGTACCAGTACCAGATCAATGTGAATCTATATACAGGGAGTACCAGATCAATGTGGAGCTCTATACAGGGAGTACCAGTACCAGATCAATGTGGAGCTGTATACAGGGAGTACCAGATCAATGTGGAGCTATAAACAGGGAGTACCAGATCAATGTGGAGCTATATACAGGGAGTACCAGATCAATGTGAATCTATATACAGGGAGTACCAGTACCAGATCAATGTGGAGCTATATACAGGGAGTACCAGTACCAGATCAATGTGGAGCTATATACAGGGAGTACCAGTATCAGATCAATGTGGAGCTATATACAGGGAGTACCAGTACCAGATCAATGTGGAGCTATATACAGGAAGTACCAGTACCAGATCAATGTGGAGCTATATACAGGGAGTACCAGTATCAGATCAATGTGGAGCTATATACAGGGAGTACCAGTACCAGATCAATGTGGAGCTATATACAGGAAGTACCAGTACCAGATCAATGTGGAGCTATATACAGGGAGTATCAGTACCAGATCTATGTGGAGCTATATACAGGGAGTACCAGTACCAGATCAATGTGGAGCTATATACAGGGAGTACCAGTACCAGATCAATGTGGAGCTATATACAGGGAGTACCAGATCAATGTGAATCTATATACAGGGAGTACCAGTACCAGATCAGTACCAATAATAATAATAATAAGGTATTTGAGGTAGATATGTACATGAATGATGTGTATGCAAATATGTGTTTTACAGTTATAAGGAAGGTGATAAAATATTGTTAGTGGTTTTATAAAATGATTATACTATAATTACAAACTAATATAAGTCATTTTTAGACTTTTTCATACCGTTTTGTTTCATAGGAAATACATTATATAAATAATTTCATATTTTCATATTGGAATCATAGTTGTACTGTTTATAACTACTTTTACCAGAAAGGTGAGATTTGAACCTTTCTTGGAGTGTGCAGCATTATTAGTTATTGTTTATGACTCTCATGATACATAATTACGTCTGGGGGATTAGGTAGATGACATTTACAATTACATTAAGTTAGTTTTTATAACATTATGTTTTGTGTTTCAGTCCCGTACAGTTAAAGCATAGTACTCCTGCAACTCATTGCATTGCTTTTTCAACAGAACAATCTTTCACCACTTGTGAAAAGAGTGGCGCTACCATGGAAACGGTCTCATCCCCTGCCTCTGGTCCTTTTTGATCAGAACGCCACGTCTTCAGTCAGCTGTTCGACAACACAACATGCTAAAACTGACGGCTCCTCTCTTCTCGTGGTGTTGTGTTGACGCCCGACTGAGCTTTAGACCGTGTTCCATGGTACAGAGAGTTCCGGAACGTTCTTCCTTTATGACACGCACACAGCATAAAACACATGAGTGTGTGTTTAAATACCCAGGCTTTTCTAATGTTCTTCACAAATGGCACCCTATTCCCTATATAGTACACTACATTTGACCTGGACTCATTTGGGACGTGGCTTGAAGGAGAGGAACACGGTGAAAAGAAAAGAACCGTTGGTCGATTCTCGTAGAGTAAGTGCCCTGTACATGTTGTGTATACTGTGTGTGTGTGTGTGTCATCCAAATCTTTTCAGCTCAAGCTTTGAAAGCCTGCACCGCAAAATAAAGCTGTCTCCCTCTATTCATCCCTCTCTCCTCTCATTCTCTTCTCTCCCATGTCCACCATCAACACCCTTACCTCTCATCCTTACTCACGCCCTCAACCCCTCCTCCCTTTTCCTCCCACCTCCTTTCTCTCCTACTTCCCCCACCTCTCTCTTCTCCATCCCACACTTAATCTTTTATCCTTATTTAACCCCCCCCGCCTCTCTCGTGTCCTTCCCCCTTCTTCCCTCCTCCTCCCACATCAATGTTCCCATCTTGTGTTCCGATGTTGCCTCACAAAAGCTCTGTTACCGTGGAAATGGTGTAGTGAGATGGAATGTTTCCCCAAATGAAAAAGATTCATCCCGGCAGTCGGGGAACAGAGCTCTCTCTACACCCCCTCTCTCTCTCTCTCTCTCTCTCTCTCTCTCTCTCTCTCTCTCTCTCTCTCTCTCTCTCTCTCTCTCTCTCTCTCTCTCTCTCTCTCTCTCTCTCTCTCTCTCTCTCTCTCTCTCTCTCTCTCACTCCCTCCCCGCTCTCTCACTTTTTTATGTCTCTCTCCATCTCCTTCTCTCCATCTTCTCCTCTCTCTATCCCTCTTTCTCCATCTCCTCTGTCTCCATCGTCGTCTCTCTATCCCTCTTTCCATCCATCCATCCATCCATCCATCCATCCATCCATCCATCCATCCATCTTCTCTCTCTCATCTCTCTCTCTCTCTCTCTCTCTCTCTCTCTCTCTCTCTCTCTCTCTCTCTCTCTCTCTCTCTCTCTCTCTCTCTTCTCTCTCTCTCTCTCTCTCTCTCTCTCTCTCTCTCTCTCACTCCCTTCTCTTCATCTCCTCCTCTCTATCCATTTTCCCTCTCTTTCCCTCAATCCCCTTCTCTCTCCATCCCCTTCTCTCTCCATCCCCTTCTCTCTCCATCTCCTTCTCTCTCCATCCCCTTCTCTCTCCATCGTCTTCTCTTTCTATCCCTCTTTCTCTCTGTGAAAAAAACTTTTTTTTCAAAAAAAAATGTTTGTTTCACAAATGTGTTTACATCCCTGTCAGTGAGCATTTCAATTCAATTCAATTCAAGGGTCTTTATTGGCATGGGAAACAGATGTTAACATTGCCAAAGCAAGTGAGGTAGAATATAATACATCCACATGAAAGGTGGCATATCAAGAAGCTGATTAAACAGCATAATCAGTACACATGTGCACCTTGTGCTGGGGACACAATAAAAGGCCATTCTAAAATGTGCAGTTTTGTCACACAATACAATGCCACAGACAACTCAAATTTTGAGAGAGTGTGCAATTGGCATGCTGACTGCGGGAATGTCCACCAGAGCTGTTGCTAGATAATTTCATGTACAACTGGCATGCTGACTGCGGGAATGTCCGCCAGAGCTGTTGCTAGATAATAAGGGATAAGGGATGGATGGCTGTAGGGATGGATTTATGTATGGATGGATGGAGGGATGGATGGCTGTAGGGATGGATGGAGGGATGGATGGCTGTGGATGGATGGCTGTAGGGATGGATGGAGGGATGGATGGCTGGAGGGATGATGGAGGGATGGATGGCTGTAGGGATGGATGGCTGTAGGGATGGATGGAGGGATGGATGGCTGTAGGGACAGATGGAGGGATGGATGGAGGGATGGATGGTTGGAGGGATGGATGGCTGTAGGGATGGATGGAGGGATGGATGGCTGTAGGGATGGAGGGATGGATGGCTGTAGGGACAGATGGAGGGATGGATGGAGGGATGGATGGCTGGAGGGATGGATGGATGGCTGTAGGGATGGATGGAGGGATGGATGGATGGCTGTAGGGATGGATGGAGGGATGGATACCTGTGGATGGATGGCTGTATGTAGGGATGGATGGATGTAGGGATGGATGGATGGGTGGATGGATGTAGGGATGGATGGCTGAAGGGATGGATGGATGGGCTGACAGATGGTTGAAGGGATGGATGGCTCTAGGGATGGATGGCTCTAGGGATGGATGGCTGAAGGGATGGATGGATGGGTGGATGGAGGGATAGATGGATGGATGGATGGACTGACAGACAGATGGTTGAATGGATGGATGGCTGGATGGCTGAAGGGATGGATGAATGGATGGATTTATGGACTGACAAACAGACAGAGATATGGTTGAAGAGATGGATGAACGGATGGATGGCTGAAGGAAAGGATGGATGGCGAAGGGAAGGATGGACTGACAGACAAATGGATTAAGGGATGGATGAAGGGATGGATGAAGGGATGGATGAAGGGATGGATGTATGAGTGTGTCAGTGGTGTCTGGTGGCACATTAAATCACAGGAGGGGCTCATCTTTCCATACATTAAATTCCATTACTATGAGCTGTCCTGCTCTCACCAGCCTCCTCTGATAGATGGACTTAATGGATGGATGGATGAGAGGCCCTCTCTGGGCCTGTGCTCCTCATCAGCAGCTGTAATCACTTGGAGAAGATTGAGAGAGAGAGAGAGAGAGAGAGAGAGAGAGAGAGAGAGAGAGAGAGAGAGAGAGAGAGAGAGAGAGAGAGAGAGAGAGAGAGAGAGAGAGAGAGAGAGAGAGAGAGAGAGAGAGAGAGAGAGAGAAAGAGCTGGAGGCTACTACATTATTCACCCCATTCTCCTGTCTTCCTCTCCCTCTCCACTGATGTGTGTGAGAGAGTCAGTCTGTCAGTGCATGTGTGTGTTTTGTTTGTTACCGTGTGTGTACCCCTCTGTGTGCGTCTCCATCCCACAGACCAGTAGTTATCTCCAGGGACTGAAACTTTCTGTCCCTGACAGGCTGGGCCTGGAGTGCTGCTTCACTCGGCCTGTCAACCTAAGGCTCAGTGGACACACACACACGCACACACGCACGCACGCACGCACGAACACACACACATACACACACACACACGCACGCACACACACACACACACACACACGCACGCACGCACGCACGCACGCACACACAGACGCACGCACGCACGCACGCACACACACGCACGCACGCGCACGCGCACGCGCACGCACACACACACACACACACACACACACACACACACACACACACACACACACACACACACACACACACACACACACACACACACACACACACACACACACACACACTCACACTCACACTCTCACACACACAAGACACACACATACACACACAAGACACACACACACACTAATATCAAAACAAAGTGATGAGATCCTGATGGAAATAGATAGACCGTGTTTATCAGGATGCATGAAACTAATACAGCCCACACAATCAGTGTTCACAGACACACACACTTGGGGCTTAGCTTGGAGATATGGCTTGAGGCAGCAGACAGTAACTTCTAGGTGAGAGAGAGAGAGAGAGAGAGAGAGAGAGAGAGAGAGAGAGAGAGAGAGAGAGAGAGAGAGAGAGAGAGAGAGAGAGAGAGAAAAAGATGTAGAGAGAACAAATGGGAGAGAGAGAGAGTGAGTGAGAGATGGAGAGAGAGAGAGAGAGTGAGGTCGAGAGAGGAAATAGAGAGAGAGAACGAGACGGAGAGAGGAGAGGTACCAATTTGAGAGTGGTTAGAGACATAACTGACATAAAAGCCCAGACGTTGTCTGTCACAGCAGACCAGCCACTGATATAAACTGGTATAACCTGGAATAACCTGGAATAAGCTGCGTCCCAAATTGAACCTCAATCCTTATATAGCACAATACTTTAGACCAGAGCCCTATTCCCTACATAGCACACTACTTTAGACCAGGGCACCCACAGGGCTCGTGTCAAAGTAGTGCACTACTTTAGACCAGGGCACCCACAGGGCTTGTGTCAAAGTAGTGCACTACATAGGTGATAGGGTATAGGGTTTCAGTTGGAGCTGGTAGTCCACTATAGATGGAATAGGTCTCTAGTTAGTAGTAGTCCACTATATATGGAATAGGTCTCTAGTTAGTAGTAGTCCACTATAGATGGAATAGGTCTCTAGTCAGTAGTAGTCCACTATAGATGGAATAGGTCTCTGGTTAGTAGTAGTCCCTATAGATGGAATAGGTCTCTAGTCAGTAGTAGTCCACTGTAGATGGAATAGGTCTCTAGTCAGTAGTAGTCCACTGTAGATGGAATAGGTCTCTAGTCAGTAGTAGTACACTATAGATGGAATAGGTCTCTGGTAGTCCACTATAGATGGAATAGGTCTCTGGTCAGCAGTAGTCCACTATAGATGGAATAGGTCTCTGGTCAGTAGTAGTCCACTATAGATGGAATAGGTCTCTAGTCAGTAGCAGTCCACTATAGATGGAATAGGTCTCTGGTCAGTAGTAGTCCACTATAGATGGAACAGGTCTCTAGTCAGTAGCAGTCCACTATAGATGGAATAGGTCTCTGGTCAGCAGTAGTCCACTATAGATGGAATAGGTCTCTAGTCAGTAGCAGTCCACTATAGATGGAATAGGTCTCTGGTCAGTAGTAGTCCACTATAGATGGAATAGGTCTCTAGTCAGTAGTAGTCCACTATAGATGGAATAGGTCTCTGGTCAGCAGTAGTCCACTATAGATGGAATAGGTCTCTGGTCAGTTGTAGTCCACTATAGATGGAATAGGTCTCTGGTAGTCCACTATAGATGGAATAGGTCTCTAGTCAGCAGTAGTCCACTGTAGATGAAATAGGGAATTTTGGTACTCAGACCTCATTTCTCTGATATCATCGGGGAGGGGCTGGGGGGATGAAATAAGAAAAGCTCTTCAAGAGTAATTTCCTTTTCCGCAGTCGAAGCTCTTAAAGGTAACGTTCACAAAGGAAAGTAGACAATATAACTACAGCACTGAAGTGCCTTTGGAAAGCAGGGCCCTGGTTGGTCGTCGGTGTGTAGCCTATTGGCAATGGGATACAGTAACCAGGTCTGGTTACTGAAGAAGACATGGCCTTGTGTGTGTGTGTCGGTGTGTGTGTGTGTGTGCGTGCGTGCGTGCGTGCGTGTGCGTGCGTGCGCGTGCGTGCGTGCGTTCGTGTGTGTGTGTGTGTGTGTGTGTGTGTGTGTGTGTGTGTGTGTGTGTGTGTGTGTGTGTGTGTGTGTGTGTGTGTGTGTGTGTGTGTGTGTGTGTGTGTGTGTGTGTGTGTGCGTCATTAATAGTCATTAATGGAATTTAATAGAACAGGAGCTGTGTCTTACCACTAATGTGCTCCTTCAATCTGCTAGCTAATATCGAATGCATGACTCTGTGTGTGTGGTACTGTGTGTATCTGTGTGAGAGATAGAGATGGTGAGAGAGAGAGAGAGAGAGAGAGAGAGAGAGAGAGAGAGAGAGAGAGAGAGAGAGAGAGACATTCAGACATTCACAGCCCAGTAATCTGTACAACATCAGACATTCACAGTCCAGTACAACATCAGACATTCACAGCCCAGTAATCTGTACATCAGACATTCACAGCCCAGTAATCTGTACATCAGACATTCACAGCCCAGTAATCTGTACAACATCAGACATTCACAGCCCAGTAATCTGTACAACATCAGACATTCACAGCCCAGTAATCTGTACAACATCAGACATTCACAGTCCAGTAATCTGTACAACATCAGACATTCACAGTCCAGTACAACATCAGACATTCACAGTCCAGTAATCTGTACAACATCAGACATTCACAGTCCAGTAATCTGTACAACATCAGACATTCACAGTCCAGTACAACATCAGACATTCACAGTCCAGTAATCTGTACAACATAAGACATTCACAGTCCAGTAATCTGTACAACATCAGACATTCACAGCCCAGTAATCTGTACAACATCAGACATTCACAGTCCAGTAATCTGTACATCAGACATTCACAGTCCAGTAATCTGTACAACATCAGACATTCACAGTCCAGTAATCTGTACAACATCAGACATTCACAGCCCAGTAATCTGTACAACATCAGACATTCACAGCCTAGTAATCTGTACATCAGACATTCACAGTCCAGTAATCTGTACAACATCAGACATTCACAGTCCAGTAATCTGTACAACATCAGACATTCACAGCCCAGTAATCTGTACAACATCAGACATTCACAGCCCAGTAATCTGTACATCAGACATTCACAGTCCAGTAATCTGTACAACATCAGACATTCACAGTCCAGTAATCTGTACAACATCAGACATTCACAGCCCAGTAATCTGTACAACATCAGACATTCACAGCCCAGTAATCTGTACATCAGACATTCACAGTCCAGTAATCTGTACAACATCAGACATTCACAGTCCAGTAATCTGTACAACATCAGACATTCACAGCCCAGTAATCTGTACATCAGACATTCACAGCCCAGTAAACTGTACAACATCAGACATTCACAGCCCAGTAAACTGTACAACAGACATTCACAGCCCAGTAATCTGTACAACATCAGACATTCACAGCCCAGTAATCTGTACAACATCAGACATTCACAGTCCAGTAATTTGTACAACATCAGACATTCATACAGATGATCCCAAAACAGCACAGAAGATACCAGAAATCAACCTGTAACCAAAATATCTAAACACTCTTAAATAACTTTCTGGATACCACATTCACTGGCCCTCACTACATATTCTCCTTCAGACCCACTGGCTCCAGGTCATCTACAAGTCCATGCTAGGTAAAGCTCCGCCTTATCTCAGTTCACTGGTCACGATGGCAACACCCATCCGTAGCACGCGCTCCAGCAGGTGTATCTCACCGATCATCCCTAGAGCCAACACCTCATTTGGCCGCCTTTCGTTCCAGTACTCTGCTGCCTGTGACTGGAACGAACTGCAAAATCACTGAAGTTGGAGACTTTTATCTCCCTCACCAACTTCAAACATCAGCTATCTGAGCAGCTAACCGATCGCTGCAGCTGTATATAGTCTATTGGTAAATAGCCCACCCATTTTCACCTACCTCATCCCCATACTGTTTTTATACTGTTTTTTATTTATTTACTTTTCTGCTCTTTTGCACACCAATATCTCTACCTGTACATGGCCATCTGATCATTTATCACTCCAGTGTTAATCTGCAAAATTGTATTATTCGCCTACCTCCTCATGCCTTTTGCACACATTGTATATAGACTCCCCTTTTTTTCTCTACTGTGTTATTGACTTGTTAATTGTTTACTCCATGTGTAACTCTGTGTTGTCTGTTCACACTGCTATGCTTTATCTTGGCCAGGTCGCAGTTGCAAATGAGAACTTGTTCTCAACTAGCCTACCTGGTTAAATAAAGGTGAAATAAAAATAAATAAATAAATAGTAAAGAAGGAACCAGCCTTGCAGTAAAAACCACCAACTATATATTCAGGCAAACGGCAAAAGAAGCACAACTGAAATGTATTAAAAATAAAAAAAGACCACAGATGACAACTGGTTTAAAACTTAGAACACGATCCAACCGAAAGCACAGAGACTCAAATAATGGTGAATTACGCCTTCATTACTGTGAGACTTTAAAACTCTATAAACGTAACACTCAGAACCAAACAAAGCACAGTACAACAGCAAGCAGCTGACACTAATTGAGGAATCCATAAACACACACAACCTCTGGCAACATTGGGAAAGCCCCTAAAAAATACAACTAGAGTAATTAGCGATAGAAAATGGTGACAGTGATGCAAACGCAGAACAACGACAAATGAACGAGAAGTTGAATGGATTAGAAAAAGCCATAAAGGACATTCAAAATCCGTTCGAATCCAAAATCACTGACCAGGGGCTCTATAAGAAACTTCAGTCCCTCAAATGTAAATAAACATGCAGACCTGATGGCTTTCTAAATGAGAAGTTAAAATTCACTATATTGTCAACTGGCTATATTAAAACGGTTTAATTTGATGCTGAGTGTACGTTATTTCCCTGACATCTGGAATCAATAACCCCAATCTTTAAGAATGGAGACAAATGTGACCCTATCAATTACAGAGGCATTTGTGTGAACAGTAACCTGGGGAAGGTTTTCTGTAGTATTATAAATGTAAGAGTTCTAAACTTCCTTAATAAGCACAATGTCTTGAGTAAAAGACAAATTGGATTTATACTAAAAACATCGCACGACCAATCACATTTACACCCTACACACCCTGATAGATAAACATGTCCACCAAAATAATACCCAAATAAGCACTTGCTTTATTGACTTCCAAAAAGCATTTGATTCTATTTGGCAGACAGGACTGTTCTACAAAGTTATTGAAAGTGGTGTAGGGGGTAAAACATATGACATAATTAAATCAATGTATACTGGCAATACGTGCAGCATTACAATTGTCAAGAAAACAACACACATCTGCCGTCACCCACAGTACATGGCCTACAGCAGAGCCTGGACCTGCTAGAGAAGTACTACCAGACCTGGGCCCTGGCAGTAAACCCCCACAGCACATGGCCTACAGCAGAGCCTGGACCTGCTAGAGCAGTACTACCAGACCTGGGCCCTGGCAGTAAACCCCCACAGCACATGGCCTACAGCAGAGCCTGGACCTGCTAGAGCAGTACTACCAGACCTGGGCCCTGGCAGTAAACCCCCACAGCACATGGCCTACAGCAGAGCCTGGACCTGCTAGAGCAGTACTACCAGACCTGGGCCCTGGCAGTAAACCCCCACAGCACATGGCCTACAGCAGAGCCTGGACCTGCTAGAGCAGTACTACCAGACCTGGGCCCTGGCAGTAAACCACCACAGCACATGGCCTACAGCAGAGCCTGGACCTGCTAGAGCAGTACTACCAGACCTGGGCCCTGGCAGTAAACCCCCATAGCACATGGCCTACAGCAGAGCCTGGACCTGCTAGAGCAGTACTACCAGACCTGGGCCCTGGCAGTAAACCACCACAGCACATGGCCTACAGCAGAGCCTGGACCTGCTAGAGCAGTACTACCAGACCTGGGCCCTGGCAGTAAACCCCCACAGCACATGGTCTACAGCAGAGCCTGGACCTGCTAGAGCAGTACTACCAGACCTGGGCCCTGGCAGTAAACCCCCATAGCACATGGCCTACAGCAGAGCCTGGACCTGCTAGAGCACTACTACCAGACCTGGGCCCTGGCAGTAAACCACCACAGCACATGGCCTACAGCAGAGCCTGGACCTGCTAGAGCAGTACTACCAGACCTGGGCCCTGGCAGTAAAACCCCACAGCACATGGCCTACAGCAAAGCCTGGACCTGCTAGAGCAGTACTGCCAGACCTGGGCCCTGGCAGTAAACCCCCATAGCACATGGCCTACAGCAGAGCCTGGACCTGCTAGAGCAGTACTACCAGACCTGGGCCCTGGCAGTAAACACCCACAGCACATGGGCTACAGCAGAGCCTGGACCTGCTAGAGCAGTACTACCAGACCTGGGCCCTGGCAGTAAACCCCCACAGCACATGGCCTACAGCAGAGCCTGGACCTGCTAGAGCAGTACTGCCAGACCTGGGCCCTGGCAGTAAACCCCAAAAATACTAAAATAATGATTTTCCAGAGAAGATCCAGATCTCAGGGAATTAGAACTGAGTTCTCAATTGGTACAAAATATATAGAGTATTGCACTGGGCACCTTAATGAGGCAGTGAATGGACTGAGAGAGAAAGCACGCAGGGCATTCTACACCATTAAAAAACACATTCAGATTGAAATACCTATTCAAATTTGGCAAAAACTAATTGAACCAATTGCACGTTGTGGCAGTGAGGTGTGGGGTCCACTTGCAAAACACGATTTCACCCAATGGGACAAACACCCATTGAAACAATGCATGTAGAGTTCGGTAAGATTCCCTACATGTCCAGAGGAAAACTACAAAGAATTAGGCCAATATTTACTAATAATAAACATAAAAAAAGAGGAATTAAGTTTTGGAAACATTGAAAATACAGTGACCCCCTCTCATATCATTACCAAGCCCTGCAATGCCTCTGTCATGACGTTGCCCTCTTTGGGTACAGCAAGCCCCCCCTTGCCTCCTACAACTAGGCTGCTGTGGTCAGAGAGGTCATAAATTCCAGGAAGACCCTGCCTCATGGCCACACAGTATAGAGACAGAGTGAAGTTTCATAGAGAACAAAGGAATTTCTTCCACCTCACAGAACTTGAGGTCCGAACAACGTTTAGGTTCCGGAGAAGGTATAAAAGATGGGTGAAGAATCCAGCTACGAACTGGTCTGTTTGGTAATCTTGGTGAAGCTCATGGGAGACGGTGTGGCCACATTACCATAATGCTGGTTATATAATAGCCCCAGATATGAGGTTTACATCAAAATGTTGTATAAGATGAATGAGTGAGGATGATACTGTTTGTAAAATTGTGTCTGCTAAATGACTTAAATGTAAATGTTTAATGAAGGAAACTCCAATTTCCTTTTGAGTTGAACTAAAACAGAGGACCGCCCATGAGCCCAGTTAGGGTCGAGCATCCTGGGTCAGGCTCTTTTCTAAAGCTCCCGAATAAAACCCCAACTTTGAGAATGTCGCAACTAGACCATGTTTTTCTCCATTACGAGAGGACAACGGTAACAGACCATGTTTTCTCCATTACGAGAGGACAACGGTTACAGACCATGTTTTCTCTATTACGAGAGGACAAAGGTTGAGACGATTGCTGAATCTTTTAACCATACCACGTGGTTAAACTCTTAGACTATCGATACTGACAGAATAAGAACTAGTCTTTGATATTAATTACTAGACTGCAGCTAGGAATTCGGTATCATTGAACGCGAAGAACGAAGACCTTCGAAACATCTATAATGAAGTGCATGAATGTCAATCTGAAAAATCCATTCTAACCATGACAGAGAGAGAGAGAGAGAGAGAGAGAGAGAGAGAGAGAGAGAGAGAGAGAGAGAGAGAGAGAGAGAGAGAGAGAGAGGGGAAGAGAGAGAGAGAGACAGAGAGACAGAGAGAGAGAGAGGACGGAAACTCTTCAACAGAAACTAACTTTTCAACAGCGACCAAGACGACACAGTGAGCGTTCATGTGCAAAGGATTAGCATTTCAATTGTTATGATTATCACTCTGTAGTGACTTCTTAGTCGACCCACACTTCCCCTTTTGTCTAACAAGCCGTCATGCCGGTTTAGCCCACTAGGGCACATTCTCCTCTTGGAACCATATTCACTTTTTCATATGCATTTCATTGAATGACTTAGTTAGTAAATAAATGATTTGAGATAATTGATGTATGGATGACTCAAGCCCTGAAGACTGGGTTCGTGCAGATAACACAAACCCGTTTGGTATGAGACTAATATTAGGTCAAGTAAATAATTAATTAATTCGAAGACTAATTGATCAGATATAAAAATATCTGAAAAGTTACATACGGAAATTATAATTTTGAAATCTGAATATTTTCCTTGGTGCCCCAACCTCCTAGTTTATTACAGTTACATGATTAATCAGTTTAATCGCATAATAATAATTACAGCGAATATTTGAGAAAAACAAAGTCTTCATTTAATGATAATAAAGACATGGCCCCTCTCATATCATTACCAAGCCCTGCAATGCCTCTCATATCATTACCAAGCCCTGCAATGCCTCTCATATCATTACCAAGCCTTTCAATGCCTCTCAAATCATTACCAAGCCCTGCAATGCCTCTCATATTATTACCAAGCCCTGCAATGCCTCTCATATTATTACCAAGCCCTGCAATGCCTCTCATATCATTACCAAGCCCTGCAATGACTCTCATATCATTACCAAGCCCTGCAATGCCTCTCATATCATTACCAAGCCCTGCAATGCCTCTCATATCATTACCAAGCCCTGGAATGACTCTCATATCATTACCAAGCCCTGCAATGCCTCTCAAATCATTACCAAGCCCTGGAATGACTCTCATATCATTACCAAGCCCTGCAATGCCTCTCATATCATTACCAAGCCCTGCAATGCCTCTCATGACATGCCTCTCTATGACCATATCAGAGACACATAATTCCCTCAGATTACACAGACACACAAAACCATTTGAAAACAAATCCAGTCAACGTTCTAAAGCATTAAAATGTCAGTTCATTAATTGGCACAATTCTTTTTCGGAAGTTTCGAGATTCCAGGTAGAGGAATGTGACATTTTGCAAACATTTCAATCAACCAATCAAATGTATTTATAAAGCCCTTCTTACATCAGCTGATGTCACAAAGTGCTGTACAGAAACCCAGCCTAAAACCCCAAACAGCAAGCAATGCAGGTGTAGAAGCACGGTGGCTAGGAAAAACTCCCTAGAAAGGCCAAAACCTAGGAAGAAACCTAGAGAGGAACCAGGTTATGAGGGGTGGCCAGTCCTCTTCTGGCTGTGCCGGGTAGAGATTATAACAGAACATGGCCAAGATGTTCATAAATGACCTTCAGGGTCAACAATAATTATCAGATTCGTTGTTGAGGGTGCAACAGGAGTAAATAGCCGATCATTAAGAGTATCTCTACCGCTCCTGCTGTCTCTAGAGAGTTGAAAACAGCAGGTCTGGGACAGGTAGCACGTCCGGTGAACAGGTCAGAGTTCCATAGCCGCAGGCAGAACAGTTGAAACTGGAGCAGCAGCACGGCCAGGTGCACTGGGGACAACAAGTAGTCATCAGGCCAGGCAGTCCTGAGGCATGGTCCTTGGGCTCAGGTCCTCCGAGAGAGAGAAAGAGAGAAAAAGAAAGAGAGAGAGAGAGAATTAGAGAGCATACTTAAATTCACACAGGACACCGGATAAGACAGGAGAAATACTCCAGATTTAACAGACTGACCTTAGCCCCCAGACACATAAACTACTGCAGCATAAATACTGGAGGCTGAGACAGGGGGGGTCAGGAGACACTGTGGCCACGCCCGACGATACCCCCGGACAGGGCCAAACAGACAGAATATAACCCCACCCACTTTGCCAAAGCACAATCCCCACACCACTAGAGGGATATCGTCAACCACCAATTTACCATCCTGAGACGAGGCCGAGGATAGCCGCCAGACAGAAAGACCAAGTCAGTGACTCAACCCGCTCAAGTGACGCACCCTCCTAGGGACGGCATGGAAGAGCACTAGTCAGCCAGTGACTCAGCCCCTGTAACAGGGTTAGAGGGAGAGAATCCCTGTGGAGAGAGGGGAACCGGCCAGGCAGAGACAGCAAGGGTGGTTTGTCACTCCAGTGCCTTTCCGTTCACCTTCCCACTCCTGGACCAGACTACACTCAATCATAGGACCTTCTGAAGAGATGAGTCTTTAAGACATTAAGACATTGGATGTTTTTTCCCATATTGTTTGCTGTTTGGGGTCAGTAAGATGCTAATCTGATACGGAAACTAGTTGAATACTTCTTACCAGTACTAATCTGATACGGAAACTAGTTAAAACTTCTTACCAGTACTAATCTGATACGGCAACTAGTTGAATACTTCTTACCAGTAGTAATCTGATACGGAAACTAGTTGAATACTATGTGTGGTGTGCTTTCTAATGTACGAGTCTCGTCTAAACTAGTTGAATACTATGTGTGGTGTGCTTTCAGAATGTACGTAGTCTCGTCTACAACTAGTTGAATACTATGTGTGGTGTGCTTTCTAGAATGTACGTAGTCTGATCTGCAACTAGTTGAATACTATGTGTGGTGTGCTAGAATGTACGTAGTCTCGTCTACAACTAGTTGAATACTATGTGTGGTGTGCTTTCTAGAATGTACGTAGTCTCGTCTACAACTAGTTGAATACTATGTGTGGTGTGCTTTCTAGAATGTACGTAGTCTCGTCTACAACTAGTTGAATAATATGTGTGGTGTGCTTTCTAGAATGTACGTAGTCTCGTCGGCAACTAGTTGAATACTACGTGTGGTGGCTTTCTAGAATGTACGCAGTCTCGTCTGCCATCTAAATGTCACCTCAGATGTCTACGTGTGGGAAGGGCGGTGTTTAGGTCTCCTCTGTGTGTAGATGTAAGGGACATGTACATGTACCTGGGTAGCGTGTGTTTCTGTACACGTGGCTCTATGTGTGTGTGACTCAGGGCTCATCTGGTGAATTACCATAGTTACCTCTTTTCCTCTCCTTCCTCCCACCTCTACTCCCCATCCCCCACTTCCTTCCCTGCTCCCTCTCTCTGCCTAACTGCTACACACACACGAGCCTGCACACACTTTGACAACTTTAAACCTGCCTGGTCATTAGGGATTTACCTTCTCCAGCTGCTGTCTCAACTCACGCCCCCCAGTGTGTATGTGTATGTGTGTGTGTGTGTGTGTGTGTGTGTGTGTGTGTGTGTGTGTGTGTGTGTGTGTGTGTGTGTGTGTGTGTGTGTGTGTGTGTGTGTGTGTGTGTGTGTGTGTGTGTGTGTGTGTGTGTGTGTGTGTGTGTGAGAGAGAGAGAGCAGATAAACATGTTGATAGTAGCATGCCACCTTCACTTTCCCCCTCTCTCTCATCCCCCAATCTCTCATCCCCCAATTCCCCCCTCTCTCTCTCTCATCCCCCTCTCTCTCTCTCTCTCTCTCTCTCTCTCTCTCTCTCTCTCTCTCTCTCTCTCTCTCTCTCTCTCTCTCTCTCTCTCTCTCTCTCTCTCTCTCTCTCTCTCTCACACACTCTCTCTTCCTACCTCCCTCCCTCCCTGTCTATCTCATCCCCCAATTCCCCTCTCTCTCGCTCTCTCACTCTCTCGCTCTCTGTCTCTCTCCCAGTTTCTCTGTCTCCCTGTCTATCCCTCGATCTCTCTATCTGACTCGTTTTCTCTCTCTCTCACTCTGTCTCTCTCTGTCTCTCCCTCTCTCTGTCTCTCTCTGTTTCTCTGTCTCCCTGTCTATCCCTCGATCTCTCTCCCTATCTCTCACTCTGTCTCTCCCTATCTCTCACTCTGTCTCTCTCTCTCTCACTCTGTCTCTCTCTCACTCTGTCTCTCTCTGTCTCATCCTCTCTCTCACTCTGTCTCTCTCTCTCTCACTCTGTCTCTCTCTCACTCTGTCTCTCTCTCTCTCACTCTGTCTCTCTCTCACTCTGTCTCTCTCTGTCTCATCCTCTCTCTGTTTCTCTCTCTCTCTCTCCCTCCCCATTTCTGACTCCATCTATCTATCTCTCCATTTAACCTTTTTTCCTCATCTACATAAAACAGAACAACATTCAATCAGTCTAAGTGTCTAAGTGACTGATGAGTGATGGAGGTAAAACACACCTGATTCCCCTCCACTCTAGGGCTGTGTGTGTGTGTGGGTGTGTGTGGTGTGTGTGTGTGCCCGTGTGTGTGTGTGTGTGTGTGTGTGTGTGCGTTTGTGCGTGTGTGTGTGTGTGGTGTGTGTGTGTGTGTGCCCGTGTGTGTGTGTGTGTGTGTGCCCGTGTGTGTGTGTGTGTGTGTGTGTGTGTGTGTGTGTGTGTGTGTGTGTGTGTGTGTGTGTGTGTGTGTGTGCCCGTGTGTGTGTGTGTGTGTGTGTGTGTGTGTGTGTGTGTGTGTGTGTGTGTGTGTGTGTGTGTGTGTGTGTGTGTGTGTGTGTGTGTGTGTGTGTGTGCATGCAAGTATATATGTGTGTATCTGTGTTCGTGTGTGAGGGTGTGTGTGTGTGTGTGTGTGCCCGTGTGTGTGCCCGTGTGTGTGCCCGTGTGTGTGTGTGTGTGTGTGTGCCCGTGTGTGTGCCCGTGTGTGTGCCCGTGTGTGTGTGTGTGTGTGTGTGTGTGTGTGTGTGTGTGTGTGTGTGTGTGTGTGTGTGTGTGTGTGTGTGTGTGTGTGTGTGTGTGTGTGTGTGTGTGTGTGTGCATGCAAGTATATATGTGTGTATCTGTGTTCGTGTGTATGAGGGTGTGTGTGTGTGTGTGTGTGCCCGTGTGTGTGCCCGTGTGTGTGCCCGTGTGTGTGTGTGTGTGCCCGTGTGTGCCCGTGTGTGTGCCCGTGTGTGTGCCCGTGTGTGTGTGTGTGTGTGTGTGTGTGTGTGTGTGTGTGTGTGTGTGTGTGTGTGTGTGTGTGTGTGTGTGTGTGTGTGTGTGTGTGTGTGTGTGTGTGTGTGTGTGTGTGCATGCAAGTATATATGTGTGTATCTGTGTTCGTGTGTATGAGGGTGTGTGTGTGTGTGTGTGTGCCCGTGTGTGCGTGGATGTGTGCCATGTTGTATTAGGAAGTGTATGATCATTACAGTCTGACAGGTTGGAGCTCAGCCCGAGGCTAAAGCCTTGGGCCAGAATACACTTCACCGTTTGGTCCCATGTGGCTCCGGTGGTACCGCATGGCTCTTGCAACACCAAGGTCGTGGGTTTGAATCCCGCTGGGGACCAGTATGAAAAACGTAATACTGTAAGTCTCTCTGGATGAGTGTCTGCTGAATGATTCACACAGTTCTACCAACCTGGTTCTCTGTTTCTACCAACCTGGTTCTCTGTTTCTACCAACCTGGTTCTCTGTTTCTACCAACCTGGTTCTCTGTTTCTACCAACCTGGTTCTCTGTTTCTACCAACCTGGTTCTCTGTTTCTACCAACCTGGTTCTCTGTTTCTACCAACCTGGTTCTCTGTTTCTACCAACTACATCTCACCATTTTATTCATTTATCTTCAGATTCTGAAGTTTGTCCAGGTGTTTTTCACGAAGATACTCTAAAAGTCAAATGTCTATGTTTTTGCTCCTCCTGCTCCACATCGGTCCTTTTCTCAAAACGTCACATTTTGATGTTTCTCCAAAATGTCACAATTTGAAGAGAAGGGTTAAGGTTTGGGTTAAAACAATCAAATAATAAACACGTGTTTACCACACATAACACAGAGTGCTCAATGCTGCCCCCACGTGTTTACCACACATAACACAGAGTGCTCAATGCTGCCCCCACATGTTTACCACACATAACACATAGTGCTCAATGCTGCCCCCACGTGTTTACCACACATAACACATAGTGCTCAATGCTGCCCCCACATGTTTACCACACATAACACATAGTCCTCAATGCTGCCCCCACGTGTTTACCACACATAACACATAGTGCTCAATGCTGCCCCCACATGTTTACCACACATAACACATAGTGCTCAATGCTGCCCCCACGTGTTTACCACACATAACACATAGTGCTCAATGCTGCCCCCACGTGTTTACCACACATAACACATAGTGCTCAATGCTGCCCCCACGTGATAACACATAGTCCTCAATGCTGCCCCCACGTGTTTACCACACATAACACATAGTGCTCAATGCTGCCCCCACGTGTTTACCACACATAACACATAGTGCTCAATGCTGCCCCCACGTGTTTACCACACATAACACATAGTGCTCAATGCTGCCCCCACGTGTTTACCACACATAACACATAGTGCTCAATGCTGCCCCCACGTGTTTACCACACATAACACATAGTGCTCAATGCTGCCCCCACGTGATAACACATAGTCCTCAATGCTGCCCCCACGTGTTTACCACACATAACACATAGTGCTCAATGCTGCCCCCACGTGTTTACCACACATAACACATAGTGCTCAATGCTGCCCCCACGTGTTTACCACACATAACACATAGTGCTCAATGCTGCCCCCACGTGTGTACCACACATAACACATAGTGCTCAATGCTGCCCCCACGTGTGTACCACACATAACACATAGTGCTCAATGCTGCCCCCACGTGTGTACCACACATAACACATAGTGCTCAATGCTGCCCCCACGTGTTTACCACACATAACACATAGTGCTCAATGCTGCCCCCACGTGTGTACCACACATAACACAGAGTGCTCAATGCTGCCCCCACGTGTTTACCACACATAACACATAGTGCTCAATGCTGCCCCCACGTGTTTACCACACATAACACATAGTGCTCAATGCTGCCCCCACGTGTTTACCACACATAACACATAGTGCTCAATGCTGCCCCCACGTGTTTACCACACATAACACATAGTGCTCAATGCTGCCCCCACGTGATAACACATAGTCCTCAATGCTGCCCCCACGTGTTTACCACACATAACACATAGTGCTCAATGCTGCCCCCACGTGTTTACCACACATAACACATAGTGCTCAATGCTGCCCCCACGTGTTTACCACACATAACACATAGTGCTCAATGCTGCCCCCACATGTTTACCACACATAACACATAGTGCTCAATGCTGCCCCCACGTGTTTACCACACATAACACATAGTGCTCAATGCTGCCCCCACGTGTTTACCACACATAACACATAGTGCTCAATGCTGCCCCCACGTGTTTACCACACATAACACATAGTGCTCAATGGTGCCCCCACGTGTTTACCACACATAACACATAGTGCTCAATGCTGCCCCCACGTGTTTACCACACATAACACATAGTGCTCAATGCTGCCCCCACGTGTTTACCACACATAACACATAGTGCTCAATGCTGCCCCCACGTGTTTACCACACATAACACATAGTGCTCAATGCTGCCCCCACGTGTTTACCACACATAACACATAGTGCTCAATGCTGCCCCCACGTGTTTACCACACATAACACAGAGTGCTCAATGCTGCCCCCACGTGTTTACCACACATTACATTTACATTTACATTTAAGTCATTTAGCAGACGCTCTTATCCAGAGCGACTTACAAATTGGTGCATTCACCTTATGACATCCAGTGGGACAGTCACTTAACAATAGTGCATCTAAAACTTAGGGGTGGGGTGAGAGGGATTACTTAACCTATCCTAGGTATTCCTTAAAGAGGTGGGGTTTCAGGTGTCTCCGGAAGGTGGTGATTGACTCCGCTGTCCTGGCGTCGTGAGGGAGTTTGTTCCACCATTGGGGGCCAGGGCAGCGAACAGTTTTGACTGGGCTGAGCGGGAGCTGTACTTCCTCAGTGGTAGGGAGGCGAGCAGGCCAGAGGTGGATGAACGCAGTGCCCTTGTTTGGGTGTAGGGCCTGATCAGAGCCTGGAGGTACTGAGGTGCCGTTCCCCTCACAGCTCCGTAGGCAAGCACCATGGTCTTGTAGCGGATGCGAGCTTCAACTGGAAGCCAGTGGAGAGAACGGAGGAGCGGGGTGACGTGAGAGAACTTGGGAAGGTTGAACACCAGACGGGCTGCGGCGTTCTGGATGAGTTGAAGGGGTTTAATGGCACAGGCAGGGAGCCCAGCCAACAGCGAGTTGCAGTAATCCAGACGGGAGATGACAAGTGCCTGGATTAGGACCTGCGCCGCTTCCTGTGTGAGGCAGGGTCGTACTCTGCGGATGTTGTAGAGCATGAACCTACAGGAACGGGCCACCGCCTTGATGTTAGTAGAGAACGACAGGGTGTTGTCCAGGATCACGCCAAGGTTCTTGGCGCTCTGGGAGGAGGACACAATGGAGTTGTCGACCGTGATGGCGAGATCATGGAACGGGCAGTCCTTCCCCGGGAGGAAGAGCAGCTCCGTCTTGCCGAGGTTCAGCTTGAGGTGGTGATCCGTCATCCACACTGATATGTCTGCCAGACATGCAGAGATGCGATTCGCCACCTGGTCATCAGAAGGGGGAAAGGAGAAGATTAATTGTGTGTCGTCTGCATAGCAATGATAAGAGAGACCATGTGAGGTTATGACAGAGCCAAGTGACTTGGTGTATAGCGAGAATAGGAGAGGGCCAAGAACAGAGCCCTGGGGACACCAGTGGTGAGAGCGCGTGGTGAGGAGACAGATTCTCGCCACGCCACCTGGTAGGAGCGACCTGTCAGGTAGGACGCAATCCAAGCGTGGGCCGCGCCGGAGATGCCCAACTCGGAGAGGGTGGAGAGGAGGATCTGATGGTTCACAGTATCGAAGGCAGCCGATAGATCTAGAAGGATGAGAGCAGAGGAGAGAGAGTTAGCTTTAGCAGTGCGGAGCGCCTCCGTGATACAGAGGAGAGCAGTCTCAGTTGAATGACTAGTCTTGAAACCTGACTGATTTGGATCAAGAAGGTCATTCAGAGAGAGATAGCGGGAGAGCTGGCCAAGGACGGCACGTTCAAGAGTTTTGGAGAGAAAAGAAAGAAGGGATACTGGTCTGTAATTGTTGACATCGGAGGGATCGAGTGTAGGTTTTTTCAGAAGGGGTGCAACTCTCGCTCTCTTGAAGACGGAAGGGACGTAGCCAACGGTCAGGGATGAGTTGATGAGCGAGGTGAGGTAAGGGAGAAGGTCTCCGGAAATGGTCTGGAGAAGAGAGGAGGGGATAGGGTCAAGCGGGCAGGTTGTTGGGCGGCCGGCCGTCACAAGACGCGAGATTTCATCTGGAGAGAGAGGGGAGAAAGAGGTCAGAGCACAGGGTAGGGCAGTGTGAGCAGAACCAGCGGTGTCGTTTGACTTAGCAAACGAGGATCGGATGTCGTCGACCTTCTTTTCAAAATGGTTGACGAAGTCATCTGCAGAGAGGGAGGAGGGGGGAGGGGGCGGAGGATTCAGGAGGGAGGAGAAGGTGGCAAAGAGCTTCCTAGGGTTAGAGGCAGATGCTTGGAATTTAGCGTGGTAGAAAGTGGCTTTAGCAGCAGAGACAGAGGAGGAAAATGTAGAGAGGAGGGAGTGAAAGGATGCCAGGTCCGCAGGGAGGCGAGTTTTCCTCCATTTCCGCTCGGCTGCCCGGAGCCCTGTTCTGTGAGCTCGCAATGAGTCATCGAGCCACGGAGCGGGAGGGGAGGACCGAGCGGGCCTGGAGGATAGGGGACATAGAGAGTCAAGGGATGCAGAGAGGGAGGAGAGGAGGGTTGAGGAGGCAGAATCAGGAGATAGGTGGGAGAAGGTTTGAGCGGAGGGAAGAGATGATAGGATGGAAGAGGAGAGAGTAGCGGGGGAGAGAGCGAAGGTTGGGACGGCGCGATACCATCCGAGTAGGGGCAGTGTGGGAGGTGTTGGATGAGAGCGAGAGGGAAAAGGATACAAGGCAGTGGTCGGAGACTTGGAGGGGAGTTGCAGTGAGGTTAGTGGAAGAACAGCATCTAGTAAAGATGAGGTCGAGCGTATTGCCTGCCTTGTGAGTAGGGGGGGAAGGTGAGAGGGTGAGGTCAAAAGAGGAGAGGAGTGGAAAGAAGGAGGCAGAGAGGAAAGAGTCAAAGGTAGACGTGGGGAGGTTAAAGTCGCCCAGAACTGTGAGAGGTGAGCCGTCCTCAGGAAATAACACATAGTGCTCAATGCTGCCCCCACGTGTGTACCACACATAACACATAGTGCTCAATGCTGCCCCCACGTGTGTACCACACATAACACATAGTGCTCAATGCTGCCCCCACGTGTTTACCACACATAACACACAGTGCTCAATGCTGCCCCCACGTGTTTACCACACATAACACATAGTGCTCAATGCTGCCCCCACGTGTGTACCACACATAACACACAGTGCTCAATGCTGCCCCCACGTGTTTACCACACATAACACATAGTGCTCAATGCTGCCCCCACGTGTTTACCACACATAACACATAGTGCTCAATGCTGCCCCCACGTGTGTACCACACATAACACACAGTGCTCAATGCTGCCCCTACGTGTTTAACACACATAACACATAGTGCTCAATGCTGCCCCACGTGTTTACCACACATAACACATAGTGCTCAATGCTGCCCCCACGTGTTTACCACACATAACACAGAGTGCTCAATGCTGCCCCCACGTGTTTACCACACATAACACATAGTGCTCAATGCTGCCCTCACGTGTTTACCACACATAACACAGAGTGCTCAATGCTGCCCCCACGTGTTTACCACACATAACACATAGTGCTCAATGCTGCCCCCACGTGTTTACCACACATAACACATAGTGCTCAATGCTGCCCCCACGTGTTTACCACACATAACACATAGTGCTCAATGCTGCCCCCACGTGTTTACCACACATAACACAGAGTGCTCAATGCTGCCCCCACGTGTTTACCACACATAACACATAGTGCTCAATGCTGCCCCCACGTGTTTACCACACATAACACATAGTGCTCAATGCTGCCCCCACGTGTTTACCACACATAACACATAGTGCTCAATGCTGCCCCCACGTGTTTACCACACATAACACATAGTGCTCAATGCTGCCCCCACGTGTTTACCACACATAACACATAGTGCTCAATGCTGCCCCCACGTGTTTACCACACATAACACATAGTGCTCAATGCTGCCCCCACGTGTTTACCACACATAACACATAGTGCTCAATGCTGCCCCCACGTGTTTACCACACATAACACATAGTGCTCAATGCTGCCCCCACGTGTTTACCACACATAACACATAGTGCTCAATGCTGCCCCCACGTGTTTACCACACATAACACATAGTGCTCAATGCTGCCCCCACGTGTTTACCACATAACACATAGTGCTCAATGCTGCCCCCACGTGTTTACCACACATAACACATAGTGCTCAATGCTGCCCCCACGTGTTTACCACACATAACACATAGTGCTCAATGCTGCCCCCACGTGTTTACCACACATAACACATAGTGCTCAATGCTGCCCCCACGTGTTTACCACACATAACACATAGTGCTCAATGCTGCCCCCACGTGTGTACCACACATAACACATAGTGCTCAATGCTGCCCCCACGTGTTTACCACACATAACACATAGTGCTCAATGCTGCCCCCACGTGTTTACCACACATAACACATAGTGCTCAATGCTGCCCCCACGTGTTTAACACATAACACATAGTGCTCAATGCTGCCCCCACGTGTTTACCACACATAACACAGAGTGCTCAATGCTGCCCCCACGTGTTTACCACACATAACACATAGTGCTCAATGCTGCCCCCACGTGTTTACCACACATAACACATAGTGCTCAATGCTGCCCCCACGTGTTTACCACACATAACACATAGTGCTCAATGCTGCCCCCACGTGTTTACCACACATAACACATAGTGCTCAATGCTGCCCCCACGTGTTTACCACACATAACACATAGTGCTCAATGCTGCCCCCACGTGTTTACCACATAACACATAGTGCTCAATGCTGCCCCCACGTGTTTACCACACATAACACATAGTGCTCAATGCTGCCCCCACGTGTTTACCACACATAACACATAGTGCTCAATGCTGCCCCCACGTGTTTACCACACATAACACATAGTGCTCAATGCTGCCCCCACGTGTTTACCACACATAACACATAGTGCTCAATGCTGCCCCCACGTGTTTACCACATAACACATAGTGCTCAATGCTGCCCCCACGTGTTTACCACACATAACACATAGTGCTCAATGCTGCCCCCACGTGTTTACCACACATAACACATAGTGCTCAATGCTGCCCCCACGTGTTTACCACACATAACACATAGTGCTCAATGCTGCCCCCACGTGTTTACCACACATAACACATAGTGCTCAATGCTGCCCCCACGTGTTTACCCACTGGGATTGAACCTAAGACTTTCGGGTCTGGAGTCGTGGGATAAGGTCCTTCCATAACACAAGCCAACTTCATGGTAATAGTGCTCAATGCCTCCCCTTGTGGCCAAGTTTGAAGCCCTTTACCGACTTCCTCAGGTAATGGACAGACGTTCAAATCTGAAGTCAATCTTGAGCGATTTGGCAGTTTTTTACCCTCTATTGCCAGTGTGTGTGTGTGTGTGTGTGTGTGTGTGTGTGTGTGTGTGTGTGTGTGTGTGTGTGTGTGTGTGTGTGTGTGTGTGTGTGTGTGTGTGTGTGTGTGTGTGTGTGTGTGTGTGTGTGTGTGTGTGTGTGTGTGTGTGTGTGTGAGTCAGATAGGTAGATAGGTAGATAGGTGGACATGTGTTTAGGTAGATAGGTAACTAGGTAGATAGGTGGAAAGGTGTTTAGGTAGATAGGTAGATAAGTGTTTAGGTAGATAGGTGGATAGGTAGATGTGTGTTTAGGTAGATAGGTGGATAGGTGGAAATGTGTTTAGGTGGACAGGTGGATAGGTGGATAGGTGGGTAGGTAGATAGGTAGATAGGTAGATAGGTGGACAGGTGGGTAGGTAGATAGGTGGACAGGTGGACAGGTGGGTAGGTAGATAGGTGTGTAACACAATAGATCAGCTGACTCTTCAAAAGCTGATAAATGACTGCCTCACCACGTGGTAACGCCTGACTTCCTCACCAAGTGGTAACTCCTGACTTCCTCACCAAGTGGTAACTCCTGACTGCCTCACCACGTGGTATTGCCTGAGTAACTCCTGACTGCCTCTGCCTCACCACGTCGTAACTCCTGACTGCATCACCACGTGGTAACGCCTGACTGCCTCACCATTTGATAACTCCAGAGTAACTCCTGACTGCCTCACCACGTGGTAACTACTGACTGCCTCACCACGTGGTAACTCCTGACTGCCTCACCACGTGGTAACTCCTGACTGCCTCACCAGGTGGTAACTCCTTAGTAACTCCTGACTGCCTCACCACGTGGTAACTCCTGACTGCCTCACCACGTGGTAACTCCTGACTACCTCACCACGTGGTAACTCCTGAGTAACTCCTGAGTAACTCCTGAGTAACTCCTGACTGCCTCACCAGGTGGTAACTCCTGAGTAACTCCTGAGTAACTCCTGACTGCCTCACCACGTGGTAACTCCTGAGTAACTCCTGAGTAACTCCTGACTGCCTCACCAGGTGGTAACTCCTGAGTAACTCCTGACTGCCTCACCACGTGGTAACTCCTAGGTAACTCCTGACTGCCTCACCACGTGGTAACTCCTGAGTAACTCCTGACTCCCTCACCACGTGGTACCTCCTGACTGCCTCACCACGTGGTAACTCCTGACTGCCTCACCACGTGGTAACGCCTGAGCAACTCCTGACTGCCTCTGCCTCACCACGTGGTAACGCCTGAGTAACACCTGACTGCCTCACCACGTGGTAACACCTGAGTAACGCCTGACTGCCTCACCACGTGGTAACACCTGAGTAACACCCGACTGCTTCACCACGTGGTAACACCTGACTGCCTCACAACGTGGTAACTCCTGAGTAACGTCTGACTGCCTCACCACGTGGTAACGCCTGACTGCCTCACCACATGGTAACTCCTGGCTGCCTCACCACATGGTAACGCCTGACTGCCTCACCACGTGGTAACTCCTGACTGTCTCACCACGTGGTAACACCTGAGTAACTCCTGAGTATCGCCTGACTGCCTCACCTCGTGGTAACGTCTCAGGAACTCCTGACTGCCTCACCACGTGGTAACTCCTGACTGCCTCACCACATGGTTCCCTCCTGACTGCCTCACCACGTGGTACCTCCTGACTGCCTCACCGCATGGTAACTCCTGACTGCCTCACCACGTGGTACCTCCTGACTGCCTTACCACGTGGTAACACCTGAGTAACGCCTGAGTAATGCCTGAGTAACTCCTGACTGCCTCACCACGTGGTAACGCCTGACTGCCTCACCACGTGGTAACTCGGGACAGCCTCACCACGTGGTAACGCCTGAGTAATCCTGACTGCATCACCACGTGGTAATGCCTGAGTACCTCCTGACTGCATCACCACGTGGTAACTCCTGACTGCCTTACCACGTGGTAACTCCTGACTGCCTCACCACGTGGTAACTCCTGACTGCCTCACCACGTGGTAACTCCTGACTGCCTCACCACGTGGTAACTCCTGACTGCCTCACCACGTGGTAACTCCTGACTGCCTCACCAGGTGGTAACTCCTGAGTAACTCCTGACTGCCTCACCACGTGGTAACTCCTGAGTAACTCCTGACTGCCTCACCAGGTGGGTAGTAACTCCTGAGTAACTCCTGACTGCCTCACCACGTGGTAACTCCTGAGTAACTCCTGACTCCCTCACCACGTGGGACCTCCTGACTGCCTCACCACGTGGTAACTCCTGACTGCCTCACCACGTGGTAACGCCTGAGTAAATCCTGACTGCCTCTGCCTCACTACGTGGTAACGCCTGAGTAACGCCCGACTGCCTCACCACGTGGTAACGCCTGAGTAACGCCTGACTGCTTCACCACGTGGTAACACCTGACTGCCCCGTGGTAACACCTGACGCGTGGTAACGTGACTGCCTCACCACGTGGTAACGTCTGACTGCCTCACCACGTGGTAACGTCTGACTGCCTCACCACGTGGTAACGTCTGACTGCCTCACCACGTGGTAACGTCTGACTGCCTCACCACGTGGTAACGTCTGACTGCCTCACCACGTGGTAACGTCTGACTGCCTCACCACGTGGTAACTCCTGACTGCCTCACCACGTGGTAACGTCTGACTGCCTCACCACGTGGTAACTCCTGACTGCCTCACCACGTGGTAACACCTGAGTAACTCCTGAGTATCGCCAGACTGCCTCACCTCGTGGTAACGCCTCAGTAACTCCTGACTGCCTCACCACGTGGTAACTCCTGACTGCCTCACCACATGGTAACTCCTGACTGCCTCACCACGTGGTAACTCCTGACTGCCTCACCACATGGTACCTCCTGACTGCCTCACCACATGGTACCTCCTGACTGCCTCACCACGTGGTACCTCCTGACTGCCTTACCACGTGGTAACACCTGAGTAACGCCTGAGTAATGCCTGAGTAACTCCTGACTGCCTCACCACGTGGTAACGCCTGACTGCCTCACCACGTGGTAACTCGGGACTGCCTCACCACGTGGTAACGCCTGAGTAACTCCTGACTGCATCACCACGTGGTAACTCCTGACTGCCTCACCACGTGGTAACTCCTGACTGCCTCACCAAGTGGTAACTCCTGACTTCCTCACCACATGGTAACTCCTGACTACCTCACCATGTGGTAACTCCTGACTGCATCACCACGTGGTAACTCCTGACTGCCTCACCACGTGGTAACTCCTGATTGCCTCACCACATGGTAACTCCTGACTGCCTTACCAAGTGGTAACTCCTGACTGCCTCACCACGTGGTAACTCGGGACTGCCTCACTACGTGGTAACTCCTGACTGCCTCACCACGTGGTAATGCCTGAGTAACTCCTGACTTCATCACCACGTGGTAACTCCTGACTTCCTCACCACGTGGTAACTCCTGACTGCCTCACCACGTGGTAACGCCTGACTGCCTCACCACGTGGTAACTCGGGACTGCCTCACTATGTGGTAACTCCTGACTGCCTCACCACGTGGTATTGCCTGAGTAACTCCTGACTGCCTCTGCCTCACCACGTGGAAACTCCTGACTGCCTCACCACGTGGTAACTCCAGAGTAACTCCTGACTGCCTCACCACGTGGTAACTCCAGAGTAACTCCTGACTGCCTCACCACGTGATAACTCCAGAGTAACTCCTAACTGCCTCACCACGTGGTAACTCCTGACTGTGATAACTCCAGAGTAACTCCTGACTGCCTCACCACGTGGTAACTCCTGACTGCCTCACCACGTGATAACTCCAGAGTAACTCCTGACTGCCTCACCACGTGGTAACTCCTGAGTAACTCCTGACTCCCTCACCACATGGTACCTCCTGACTGCCTCACCACGTGGTAACTCCTGACTGCCTCACCAGGTGGTAACTCCTGAGTAACTCCTGACTGCCTCACCAGGTGGTAACTCCTGAGTAACTCCTGACTGCCTCACCACATGGTAACTCCTGAGTAACTCCTGACTCCCTCACCACATGGTACCTCCTGACTGCCTCACCACGTGGTAACTCACGTGGTGACGTGGTAACGCCTGACTGCCCAGTTGACCATCTGTTGATGCAACGCAACAGGCTGAAATGCAGGCAGCATGCAACTTTATCTCTGTGTGGAATCAGAGATGACTCAGACCCATTCTAGTGGACTCTAAGGAAATAAAAGGAAACTGGGCTATTAGCCAAATGGGCCCTTACCAAAATGTACCCTTGTCAGAAGTAGTGTACTATGTAGGGAATAGTTCCATTTGGGTTAAACCCTAGCTGTACTCTGGTCCTCTGAATAACCTTGCTTTATCAGCTCCAAAGGTATGGAACTCATTAGTTCACAATCTGTTTCTAATTATTCATAATTTTCTCTCCTGGTGTTGTAGTTCTCCCTTCCCTTGCCTTATCTCCCTCGCTCTGTTCAAACATAAAGTAAGGAAGTCTTCTTCCACCTCTCCTCCATCTCTCTTGTTCCTCTGCATCTCCCCCCGTCTCCTCTGTTTTCTGGTTTCAAGTTTCAATTCTTTCTCTTTTCTCTCACACTCCCTCTTGTCCTTTCCACCCCTTCCTCTTCTCTCTCTCTCCCTCTCTACCCCCCCTCTCTCCCTCCTACCTCTCTACCCCCTCTCTCTCTCCCTCCTACCTCTCTATCCCCCTATCACTCACTCCTACCTCACTACCCCCACTCTCTCCCTCTCTACCCCCTCTCACTCCCTCTCTACCTCACTACCCCCCTCTCTCTCCCTCCTACCTCACTACCCCCTCTCACTCCCTCCTACCTCTCTACCCGCCCTCTCACTCCCTCCTACCTCACTACCCCCCTCTCTCTCCCTCCTACCTCTCTACCCGCCCTCTCACTCCCTCCTACCTCTCTACCCGCCCTCTCACTCCCTCCTACCTCTCTACCCCCCTCTCTCTCCCTCCTACCTCTCTACCCGCCCTCTCGCTCCCTCCTACCTCTCTACCCGCCCTCTCACTCCCTCCTACCTCTCTACCCGCCCTCTCACTCCCTCCTACCTCACTACCCCCCTCTCTCTCCCTCCTACCTCTCTACCCGCCCTCTCACTCCCTCCTACCTCTCTACCCCCTCTCACTCCCTCCTACCTCTCTACCCGCCCTCTCACTCCCTCCTACCTCACTACCCCCCTCTCACTCCCTCCTACCTCTCTACCCGCCCTCTCACTCCCTCCTACCTCACTCCCCCTCTCTCTCCTCCTACCTCTCTACCCCCCTCTCTCTCCCTCCTACCTCACTACCCCCTCTCTCCCTCCTACCTCTCTACCCCCTCTCTCTCCCTCCTATCTCTCTACCCCCTCTCTCTCTCCTCCTATCTCTCTATCCCCCTCTCTCTCCCTCCTACATCACTACCCCCATCTCTATCCCTCCTACCTCACTAACCCTCCTTCTCTCTCCCTCTCCTCCTACCTCTTTTCATCCCTCTCTCTCTCCCTCCTCTTCCGTCTCTTCCTTTCTCAACCTACCCCTCGCTCCCTCTCTCTCTCTTCCTCCTACCTCTCTACCCCTTTCTCTCTCTCCTCCTCCCTCCCTCTAGCTCTCTCCCTCTCTCTCCTACATATCGCTCCCTCTCTCTTTCAAGCCCTACAAAGAGGCTATTGCTCCAAGCACCCATCTGTCATCTGTCAATCATACAAAAACAAGAATAAACAAACATGTAAAATGTATGAATAAAAACACAAATATTTGAATAATTATGATCTCATTGACCTCTTTCTATCACGAAAATACATTTTTAAAAACTAATATTTTGTTCTTAATTGACTTCCTGTATAAATAGTTCAATCAAAAAAAAGAAATAAGAAAATCAGACACACATTCAGAACCTACGCAAAAATAAACTTTTCACAGTTTAAACTTCTCTCTCCCTCATTTATTTTCTTACACTACAACAACAACAGACTCCCTCTGTCAGGGTGACAAGTGAGGCAGCTGTAGCCCATTGGAATACAAATCCCTACAACTGAAATTCTGTTTAAAAAGAAGAGCTATATTAGGGAAATAGAAGAGGTGGGTGGAGAGAGAGCGAGAGAAAGGGGAGATGGAGAGAGACAGAGATGGGGGGGTTGAGAGAGAGAGAGAAAGGGAGTGAGAGAGAAGAGGGGAGGAGAGAGAGAGGGATGGGAGGTGGAGAGAGAGAGAAAAGGGGGTGGATAGAGAGAGAAAGAGATAGAGAGAGAAAAAGAGAAGAGGGGGAAGGAGAAAGAGCGAGAGAGAGGGGTGGAGAAAGAGAGAAAGAGAGAGAGAGATAAGGGGTTGGAGAGAGATAGAAGGGGGTGGATAGAGAGAGCGAGAGGGGGGTGGAGTGAGAGCGAACAAGGGGTATAGAGAGAGAGAAGAGAGGGGGAGAGGGAGAGAGAGAGTGGGGTGGAGAGAGAGAGGGGAGGTGGAGAGAGAGACAGAGAGAGAGAGGGGGAGGACAAAGAGAGGGGGGTGGAGAGAGAGAAAGCGAGGGGGTTCGATAGAGAGAGAGAGGGACACTGGGGTGGAGAGAGAGAGATAGAGAGAGAGAGCGAGAGGGAGAGGGGGTTGGAGAGGTGGGGGGTGGAGAGAGAGTGAAAGAGAGAAAAGGGGAGGAGAGGGGGTTGGATAGCGAGAGCGATGGCGGTTGGAGATAGAGAGAGGAGGGGGGTGGAGAGAGAGGGTTGGAAAGAGAGAGAAGGGGGAGGAGAGAGATGGGTTGGAGAGCGAGAGAGAGTGGGTGGGGTGGAGCCTTGTTCAGGGGAACAGTGGGTTAACTGACTTGTTCAGGGGAACAGTGGGTTAACTGCCTCGTTCAGGGTAACAGTGGGTTAACTGCCTCGTTCTGGGGAACAGTGGGTTAATTGCTTTGTTCGCGGGAACAGTGGGTTAATTGCCTTGTTCAGGGGAACAGTGGGTTAACTTCCTAGTTCAGGGGAACAGTGGGTTAACTGCCTCGTTCAGAGGAACAGTAGGTTAATTGCCTTGTTCAGGGGAACAGTGGGTTAACTTCCTTGTTCAGGGGAACAGTGGGTTAACTGCCTTGTTCAGGGGATCAGTGGGTTAACTGCTTTGTTCAGGGGAACAGTGGGTTAACTGCCTCGTTCAGGGGAACAGTGGGTTAATTGCCTTGTTCAGGGGAACAGTGGGTTAACTTCCTAGTTCAGGGGAACAGTGGGTTAACTGCCTCGTTCAGGGGAACAGTGGGTTAATTGCCTTGTTCAGGGGAACAGTGGGTTAACTGCCTTGTTCAGGGGAACAGTGGGTTAACTGCCTTGTTCAGGGGAACAGTGGGTTAACTGCCTCGTTCAGGGGAACAGTGGGTTAATTGCCTTGTTCAGGGGAACAGTGGGTTAACTGCCTCGTTCAGGGGAACAGTGGGTTAACTGCCTCGTTCAGGGGAACAATGAGTTAATTGCCTTGTTCAGGGGAACAGTGGGTTAACTGCCTCGTTCAGGGGAACAGTGGGTTAACTGCCTCGTTCAGGGGAACAGTGGGTTAATTGCCTTGTTCAGGGGAACAGTGGGTTAATTGCCTTGTTCACGGGAACCGTGGGTTAACTGCCTCGTTCAGGGGCAGAACGACAACGTGGTCTTTGTCTGAGTTAATGAGGAGCATTAGGTTTTAAAGACTCAATATTCAGTTGCTCTGAATTAGTTAATTAGTCGACACCTCTTTAAAACACTGTAACACTGTAATGTAATGTAATGTAATGTAATATAATGTAATGTAATGTAATGGGAACAGCATGATGAATGTAATGTAATGTAATGTAATGTAATGTAATGTAATGTAAATGTAATGTAATGTAAATGTAATGTAAATGTAATGTAATGTAAATGTAATGTAATGTCAATGTAATGTAATGTAATGTAATGTAAATGTAAATGTAAATGTAATGTAATGTAATGTAATATAATGTAATGTAATATAATGTAATGTAATGTAATGTAATGTAACTTAATCTAAGGGGAATAACATGATTAATATAATGTAATGTAATGTAATATAATGTAATGTAATATAATGTAATATAATGTAATGTAATGGGAACAGCATGATGAATGTAATGTAATGTAATATAATGTAATGTAATGTAATGTAATATAATATAATGTAATGTAATGTAATGTAATATAATGTAATGTAATGTAATATAATGTAATGTAATGTAATGTAATATAATGTAATGTAATGTAATGTAATATAATGTAATGTAATGTAATGTAATATAATGTAATGTAATGTAATGTAACTTAATCTAAGGGGAATTGCATGATTAATATAATGTAATGTAATGTAATGTAATGTAATGTAATATAATGTAATGTAATGTAATGTAATGTAATGTAATGTAATCATGATTAATGTAATGTAATGTAATGATGTTTATGATTGTAAATAATCTATTTGAATGTTTGCCTAGAAAGTTATGGTCGCTAGTGTTTGTATAAGAGATAAATTGAACGTTTTCAACAGATTTTTTAGGTTAAATTGATAGACTAATTCAACTTAAAATAATAACAAAGCGAATTCTGATGCAAGACGATGTCTGTTCACTAAATGATCTGCTGGAATAATGTATTGAGAATTGGGTCGTATTTAAATGACTGTATCAATAGAGAAGACGGTTCCCTAAGTTAAAGACATTCTGAATAATAGCGGGAGAGAATGGCGATAGGAAAGTGGTTACCGAAATGTTTTACATTCTAATAGATTGACTGACGCATGTTATGATTTTAGCGCTGCGTGTGTTATTTTTAAAGAAATAGGATACATTTCATACGTGTGGAGAGCAAAGGGAAGAGGAAGTTATAAAGTTGGGTTTTAATCTTACGATAGAGGTAAGGGAAAAACGTTGAAATGTGAGGGGTTATATTTTTGCCCACTGGGGGAAAAAGAAGTAGGAAAGTTTAGTTGAAAGTATGGAAGAGAGTTAGTTGTTATGTTGGCTACTCATTGTCAGGGAAAGTTGCTGGAGCCAGGTAGATTGTTGTAGAATAATGTAAATTTGCGTTATTAGTTTGAATATACAATAACCTTACTCTAATTGTTTTGACCGTTGTTCAGGCAAATTTTTTCGGTATTTCTAGCAGCTGATTCGCTAGGTGGGCATCATAGATTTGTGGTGTTAATATTTACTGTATTAGGCTATGAGAATTGGGAGACTGGATGTCTGAATCATAAAACATCGTAAGGACAGATTCTGATGGTTATTGATTCTTGGTTTGATTGTTTAAGTAACACCAGTTAATTTGAGCAGGACAGTCTAACGTTATGGTATGTTTCCATTATATGGAACAATGTCAGGTCATTAAAGAGGGTTGCTGGATTGAATAGTACGCCAACCTGTTGACAGAAGACTGAATGGGTATGATTGTTGAAAAGCAAGATTGGGCCAAAGTATGTTAAGTGGGGGAGTATCATAGATTTCAATTATAGTGTTGTTACCGCAATAGTCAAAACAATTTCATATGTTTTGGGAAATTAACTAGGTTGAACTTTGTATTTGAGTTCCTTTATAATTTGCTTTTTAAAAAAGAGGTTGGAATCAAGTATGATGCCTTGGCACTAAAATCAGATACAACCAGGAGCTTTTTAGTAGTAGTTGGTTTTTGAGGAACGTGCAGACTGTGTTTTATTTTATTGAGATGTAGACAGACTCTGTGTTTTATTTTATTGAGATGTACACATGAGTCTCTGTTGTCATCTGAACCATGATAGCAGTGAGTTCTTGTGTAGTCTGATGTACACATGAGTCTCTGTTGTCATCTGAACCATGATAGCAGTGAGTTATTGTGTAGTCTGATGTACACATGAGTCTCTGTTGTCATCTGAACCATGATAGCAGTGAGTTCTTGTGTAGTCTGCTATTTGCATGAATTTATCACTGTATCATCTGCATACATTGAAACTTCAGACCCTGTACAGACTAAAGGAAGATCATTAATGGACGTGCTGAACAGTATTGACCTTTGTGGATATCAGTGGGGGGAGAATAAAATAAGTTTATTTGTATTTTTACGATGATGAGACAGCACCGACTTTTGAAGGATTTTAGATTTGTTTAAAAAAAAATCAGGATTGGTTTTTACTAAATTTATATCGACAGATTGAAATGATTAGGTTGCTGATGAAGAGTTTTTTTAGGAGTTGATTTAACTTAATGAAACATTGTATCATGCATACACATTGATTTGATTAACGCTTCTGTTTAATGATTTGAGGTACAGTGGAATTATCATTAGAGACGTATGATTAATGATTTGAGGTACAGTGGAATTATCATTAGAGACGTATGATTAATGATTTGAGGTACAGTGGAATTATCATTAGAGACGTATGATTAATGATTTGAGGTACAGTGGAATTATCATTAGAGACGTATGATTAATGATTTGAGGTACAGTGGAATTATCATTAGAGACGTATGATTAATGATTTGAGGTACAGTGGAATTATCATTAGAGACGTATGATTAATGATTTGAGGTACAGTGGAATTATCATTAGAGACGTATGATTAATGATTTGAGGTACAGTGGAATTATCGTTAGAGACGTATGATTAATGATTTGAGGTACAGTGGAATTATCATTAGAGACGTATGATTAATGATTTGAGGTACAGTGGAATTATCGTTAGGTTTGGTTTATAGTTTCACGTTTGACTTTCTGAATCGATGTAGTGTAAATTAATAACAAGTGTTTTTGTGTTTTCTCCGGGAAAAGGGATATTTCACTGTCTCTCTCTGGAATGTGTCCAGGGACGATACTCTTGGGGAGAGTGAGTGAAGGGAGGCCATAAACTACCACATTGGAGGGGGCCGGGATGTTTTTTGTTGTAGTGCAAAGGTATTATAGGGGCACTTTTATTTTATTTTATGACTTTTCATTACACACGCAAATTATTTTGATAAAGGAATGTTCTGGGAACATGGAAATACGAAAATGTTTGGAACCAGTTGATTATTGTTTGCAAATTGTTTCATATAGTGCAAAACACTGCTTTGGAGGGTTTTGTATGACCTATGACCTTCTGATGACTTTCCGTTGTGGCTTGATCACCCGCATTGGAAATTATGGTCATTTGTAATACTGCTTTCAAAATAATTTGTGTAATTGGTAAATATGTTTCTTATCCATATGTGTAATTTGGACCAGTGTGAAGAGAGAGTAGGGCATTGCTTTTAACTAAGGGTATGCTGCTTTGAGTCTATTTTCCTATCACCATAGGGGTTAAATAATTTTTCTTTGTGGAGTTTTTTTTCAGTTTAGTGATTTTAATTTGATTAGGATTAGCTGAAATGTTGTTTTATATTTGTTTTCAGTTTTGTTTTACATTACTCTCATACGGAGAGATGTGTGTAAAACATGGGGGAGGATTCAGTTTGAGGGTTTGAATTAAAGTTATACAATTTAAGTGATATGTGAATGAGTGTATTGTATTGTTGAGTTTATTATATTGTTGAGTGTATTGTATTGTTGTGTTTGTTTTGTTCTATTCCTGAGAGATATAGGTCTAATTTCTTGATCCTTGGCTCTACGATGGAGTTGACAGTGAGATGGGGAGTATAAACCAATTTGAAAGAATAGTTTCAATCGAATGTTTTGATATTCTCTGTGAAATATGTTTAGATATTGTGTGTTAAGAATAATTGGTAAAAGTAATAATTTATCATGTAGTTAATGAACTGAACTAAACTGTTGTTCTGATCTGTTCTTTTGAGGTTATCATGAAAGGTGACATCAGACGGTATCTTAATGCATGGAAGAGATGATTTGGAGCGAATGGTGTGTGTACCTCAAAACCCCCTCTACCTGGCTGAAGAAGAGAGACAAAGGCATTGAAGGAGGCTTTCCAAACCACTTCTACCGAGAGGAAGCTTTCCAAACCACTTCTACCTGGCTGAAGAAGAGAGACAAAGGCATTGAAGGAGGCTTTCCAAACCACTTCTACCGAGAGGAAGCTTTCCAAACCACTTCTACCTGGCTGAAGAAGAGAGACAAAGGCATTGAAGGAGGCTTTCCAAACCACTTCTACCGAGAGGAAGCTTTCAAAACCCCCTCTACCTGGCTGAAGAAGAGAGACAAAGGCATTGAAGGAGGCTTTCCAAACCACTTCTACCGAGAGGAAGCTTTCCAAACCACTTCTACCGAGAGGAAGCTTTCCAAACCACTTCTACCGAGAGGAAGCTTTTCAAACCACTTCAAACCACTTCTACCGAGAGGAAGCTTTCCAAACCACTTCTACCGAGAGGAAGCTTTCCAAACCACTTCTACCGAGAGGAAGCTTTCCAAACCACTTCTACCGAGAGGAAGCTTTCCAAACCACTTCTACCGAGAGGAAGCTTTCCAAACCACTTCTACCGAGAGGAAGCTTTCCAAACCACTTCTACCGAGAGGAAGCTTTCCAAACCACTTCTACCGAGAGGAAGCTTTCAAAACCACTTCTACCGAGAGGAAGCTTTCAAAACCACTTCTACCGAGAGGAGGCTTTCCAAACCACTTCTAGAGAAAAGAACCAAGCCAGAAATTGGTGTCAGTATCAGATCTAAGCTATCAACTGCTTTTCTTTCATGGTTCTGTCATACTGTGATGAGTCCACTTGGAGTGATCCTGGAGAAAGATCTGTTCTTAACATTTTCTTGTGATGCTGGTATATTGGTTGACGAATGGACAAGACATGAGTGGTAAAGATGAGACATTGAAATTGGGACGTTATCATGGGCCGTCCACTTTGAACTGTAAAGCTATCTGAAGAAAAACAAAGATGCCAGTGTAATGGGGGTTTCATCAACTGTGCCATTAAAATGGTTTACACTTTTGTGGTATCATATTGATTGAAGAGGTCTACACCATGTAAATTGTAGTAATTTAGATTAAGAATGCATTGAGATACTGATCTGTATTAAAATCATGATTAAAAAAGTTAGTAGTACAATTATGGGTTAATTATACTGCATGTAAATCTGCTAATATTGATGTGTGTTAAATTGAGGTTTTTACTTTGGGTGATAAGACAAATTTGAATCACTGAGGAATGTTGGATAAATAGTTGGGTTGTTACTTATGATTTGGAATATGAATGATTTCACTGCCCTATTCTCTATTCCTGAGTATATTTCTGAGCATGAGGACTTAGAGGGATGTCTGTCCTATATGTTGTGAGGAGGCCTGTGTTTAGACACTGGTTCTCATGTAACTGAAAGAGCATAAATATGTTATGTTTTTATTTTTCCTCTAATGGATTATTCTGTGTTATTTAAACATGTGCAAGTTTGTCTTGTAGAATAAAGGTTGTAATCTTAGTTTCAGAAGGGAGAGTTTGTAGAGTGGTTTGTATATAAATGACAATTTGATATATGCCTGTTGATATGGAGGATTTGGTTTATGGTTCTGGGGTTTGGGAAAGGAGACAAAGCTGAACGATGAGTTATGTCTATGCTGTCTGACTGTGGGTGTCTTTACTATTAAAGGAACTCAGTTGCATTGTAAGGGGGCTCTCGGAGAATTCACTGGGAGACACTGAATTTATCTGAGAGTCACAAGACTTTGATAGAGCTCATATAATTGAAGATGGACTTTTATAACTAACTCTGACGTGTGTGTGTGGTTTGCTCCACGATTTGGTAAATAGAGGAAATTTCCACGACACCCCCCCCCCCCACACACACACACATAGTCATCGTTTGTTGCCTTGGTGTGAGGCAGGAAAATCTCTGCATCGGTGCGGAGTACTCCCAGAAATGACATCGATGTCCAAATTACACGCATTAACCCGCTGTTACCCGCCTCTCCTCCCTCAATCCCCCTCCCTGTCTCTCCTCCCTCAATCCCCCTCTCTGCCTCTCCTCCCTCAATCCCCCTCTCCTCCTCTCCTCCCTCATTCCCCCTCTCCTCCTCTCTTCTCTTCATCCCCCTCTCCTCTCATCCTCCTCCTCTCCTCCACCTCCTCTCCTCCTCTCATCCCCCTCTCCTCTCTTCTCTCCATCCTCCTCCTCCTCTCCTCCCTCTCCTCCTCTCACCCCCCTCTCCTCCTCTCATCCCCCTCTCCTCTCCTCCTCCTCCTCCTCCTCTCTTCTCTCCATCCCCCTCTCCCCTTCTCCTCATCTCTCATTCATTATTCCCTTTTGTTGTTGTAGAAATAAGTATTTCATCAATACCCATTTCCCAGGCTAGACCACACACAGCCTTCCCATTAGTTTTAGCAGCAAACAGGCCCTCCGGGGGAAGAGAGGAATGAGGAGATGAGAAGGAGAAGAGAGGCGTTGCATCGATGAGTACGTTTAGGAGAGCAAATGACGCCACAGGCTACTTGGAAGGAAGGAGAGAGACAGAGAGAGAGATGCAGTTTGAGCCCCACCCTCTTCAACATATATATCAACCAATTGGCGCTGGCACTAGAACAGTCTGCAGCACCCGGCCTCTACGAGAACCTGACAACAAACGCCTAGGCCATTCATGATGAAACGGAAAGCTATCATTTTGTTTATCCCTTCAATTAATCTAGAAGATTATTAATCTATAATATTATTCATTTATAAGATTATTAATCTATACAATTATTAATCTATAAGATTATTAATCTATAAAATTATTAATCCATACAATTATTAATCTATAATATTATTAATCTATACAATTATTAATCTATAAGATTATTAATCTATAAAATTATGAATTTATAATATTTCCACAACTCCTTTTTTTTGTCTTCTCCTGAATAGTCACCAGTTGAAGTATCACATAGAGTATGGAGTGTTCTGGGATTTCAAGTTCCTCAGTCGAGCCCCTGACAGTGTGGTGGTGGGAGACGGGAAGTGAACCTGTTCCTGTGGTGTTAACTGTGTGAACACACACACACATTAAAAGGGGGAGTGGTCTGCCTACAGCGTAAGATTCCATTAGCTAGAGTAGCAGAGCATGACCTATGCTGCCTCATCACTATCTGTACCCCATCTACCAGAAACAGACAAAGGAAAGAGAGAGAAAGGGGGAGAGAGGGGAGATTGAGGGGAGAGAGAGAGACAGAGACAGAGAGAGAGGGGGGAGAGAGAGAGAGGGGGAGAGGGGGGGAGAGAGAGACAGAGAGAGGGGAAAAGAGAGAGACAGAGACAGTGAAAGAGAGACACAGAGACAGACAGAGAGAGACAGAGAGAAAGAGAGAGACAGAGAGAGAGATGGGGGAGAGAGAGAGACAGAGAGAGAGATGGGGGAGAGAGAGAGGGGGGAGAGAGGGGGAGAGAGAGAGGGGGAGAGAGAGACAGATAGAGAGACAGAGAGAGAGATGGGGGGGGAGAGAGAGAGGGGGAGAGAGGGGGAGAGAGAGAGGGGGAGAGAGAGAGACAGATAGAGAGAGACAGAGAGAGACAGAGACCGAGAAAGAGAGACAGACACAGAGACAGACAGAGAGAGAGAGAGACACAGAGACAGACAGAGAGAGACAGAGAGAGAGACAGAGACCGAGAAAGAGAGACAGACACAGAGACAGACAGAGAGAGAGAGACACAGAGACAGACAGAGAGAGACAGAGAGAGAGAGAGAGAGAGAGAGAGACACAGAGAGAGGCAGAGACCGAGAAGGAGAGACAGAGAGAGAGAGAGAGAGAAAGACACAGAGAGAGGCAGAGACCGAGAAGGAGAGACAGAGAGAGAGAGAGAGAGACACAGAGAGAGGCAGAGACCAAGAAGGAGAGACAGAGAGAGAGAGAGAGAGACACAGAGAGAGGCAGAGACCGAGAAGGAGAGACAGAGAGAGAGAGAGAGAGAGACACAGAGAGAGAGAGACCGAGAGGAGAGACAGAGAGAGAGAGACACAGAGAGGAGAGACCGAGAAGGAGAGACAGAGAGAGAGAGAGAGACAGAGAGAGACAGAGAGAGAGACAGAGAGAGGCAGAGACCGAGAAGGAGAGACAGAGAGAGAGAGAGAGAGAGACACAGAGAGAGGCAGAGACAGACAGAGAGAGACAGAGAGAGAGAGAGACAGAGAGAGAGAGACCGAGAAGGAGAGACAGAGAGAGACACAGAGAGAGACAGAGACAGACAGAGAGAGACAGAGAGAGAGAGAGAGACACAGAGAGAGGCAGAGACTGAGAAGGAGAGACAGAGAGAGAGAGACAGAAAAAGGGGTCAATGTCAACTTTTATTTAAATTTTATTTTTTGTCCTTTATTTAACTAGGCAAGTCAGGTAACTCATTCTTATTTTCAATGACGGCCTAGGAACAGTGGGTTAACTGCCTTGTTCAGGGGAACAGTGGGTTAACTGCCTTGTTCAGGGGAACAGTGGGTTAACTGCCTTGTTCAGGGTAACAGTGGGTTAACTGCCTTGTTCAGGGGAACAGTGGGTTAATTGCCTTGTTCAGGGGAACAGTGGGTTAACTGCCTTGTTCAGGGGAACAGTGGGTTAACTGCCTTGTTCAGGGGAACAGTGGGTTAACTGCCTTGTTCAGGGGAACAGTGGGTTAACTGCCTTGTTCAGGGGAACAGTGGGTTAACTGCCTTGTTCAGGGGAACAGTGCTTATTTATTTTATCTTGTGTCCTTTAACTATTTGTACATTGTATATATATATATAATATGACATTTGTAATGTCTTTATTGTTTTGAAACTTCTGTATGTGTAATGTTTACTGTTCATTTTTGTTGTTTTTCACCTTATATATTCACTTTGTATGTTGACTACCTCACTTGCTTTGGCAATGTTAACACATGTTTCCCATGCCAATAAAGCCCTTGAATTGAATTGAATTGAATTGAGAGAGAGAGAGAGAGAGAGAGAGAGAGAGAGAGAGAGAGAGAGAGAGAGAGAGAGAGAGAGAGAGAGAGAGAGAGAGAGAGAGAGAGAGAGGGGGAAATCTGTGAATATCACTTCAGCACATTTGCCCAGCATTTCTCCATTAGTCAGCTAACATTGTCAGGGTTTGTGCAAGAGAGCAGGACCAGGATATCAGTCTACTGTAGGACTGGGATATCAGTCTACTGCAGGACTGGGATATCAGTCTACTGCAGGACCAGGATATCAGTCTACTGCAGGACCAGGATATCAGTCTACTATCAGTCTAGGACCAGGATATCAGTCTACTGCAGGACCAGGATATCAGTCTACTGCAGGACCAGGATATCAGTCTACTGCAGGACCAGGATATCAGTCTACTGCAGGACCAGGATATCAGTCTACTGCAGGACCAGGATATCAGTCTACTGCAGGACCAGGATATCAGTCTACTGCAGGACCAGGATATCAGTCTACTGCAGGACCAGGATATCAGTCTACTGCAGGACTGGGATATCAGTCTACTGCAGGACTGGGATATCAGTCTACTGCAGGACTGGGATATCAGTCTACTGCAGGACTGGGATATCAGTCTACCTCTGGAACGAGTGACTATATAAACAGTCACATTTAATTAATGATCTAAACCACCACTGTTCACTAGCATGTCATTGTTCTAACGAGTTAAAGCATGTTTTAATCTTTAAATTGAAGCATCTCATTCCACAGTTATTGACCATTAAGGACTGTGTGTCTCACTGTGAGGTGTCAGGGTCACTGCTTTTTAAATGCTCTACTTTAAATACCCACTTATCATTCAGACAACGTCAACTGTAACTGAATGCAAGGGAAAGAAACATACAGAGATACAGTTCACTAACACACACACACACGCCCGCCCGCCCCGCCCGCCCGCCCGCCACGCACACACACACACACACACACACACACACGCACGCACACACACACACACACACACACACACACACACACACACACACACACACACACACACACACACACACACACACACACACACACACACACACGCGCTCACACGCACTCACAATCACACACATCAAGTCCTACTGTAAAATATTTGAGACTTATACAGCTTGTGTCTAATCAGTGTCTGGCTGGTTTTAATTCAGCTATCCTCTTTATTTATCTCAACCATTCCGTTCTGTATGGAGTCCTCCAGGGAGCTTATCCCCCTCTTTTCCCTCACTCTTCTCCTACTCTCTTCCCTCACACCTCTCCTCTCTTCCCCTCTTCCCTAGCTCCTCTCCTCCCCTCTTCCCTAGTTCCTCTCCTCCTCTCTTCCCTAGTTCCTCTCCTCCTCTCCTCCTCTCTTCCCTAGTCTCTCTCTTCCCTAGTTCCTCTCCTCCTCTCCTCATCTCTTCTCTAGTTCCTCTCCTCATCTCTTCCCTAGTTCCTCTCCTCATCTCTTCCCTAGTTCCTCTCCTCATCTCTTCCCTAGTTCCTCTCCTCCTCTCTTCCCTAGTTCTTCTCCTCCTCTCTTCCCTAGTTCCTCTCCTCCTCTCCTCATCTCTTCCCTAGTTCCTCTCCTCCTCTCTTCCCTAGTTCTTCTCCCCCTCTCTTCCCTAGTTCCTCTTCTCCTCTCTTCCCTAGTTCTTCTCCCCCTCTCTTCCCTAGTTACTCTCCTCCTCTCCTCCTCTCTTCCCTAGTTCCTCTCCTCATCTCTTCCATAGTTCTTCTCCCCCTCTCTTCCCTAGTTCCTCTCCTCCTCTCCTCCTCTCTTCCCAAGTTCCTCTCCTCCTCTCTTCCCTCGCTCCTCTCCTCTCTTCCCTCACACATATCCTCTCCTCCCTAGGTCCTCTCCTCCTCTTTTCCCTAGCTCCTTTCCTCCTCCTCCGCTCCTCCTCTCTTCCCTAGTTCCTCTCTTCCTCTTCTCCTCTCTTCCCAAGTTCCTCTCCTCCTCTCTTCCCTCGCTCCTCTCCTCTCTTCCCTCACACATCTCCTCTCCTCCCTAGTTCCTCTTCTCCTCTCTTCCCTCACACCTCCTCTTTTCCCAAGGTCCTCTCCTCCTCTTTTCCCTAGCTCCTCTCCTCCTCCTCCTCTCCTCCTCTCTTCCCTAGTTCCTCTCCTCCTCTCTTCCCTTACTCCACTCTTCTCTTCCCTCATTCCTCTCCTCTCTTCGCTATCTCCTCTCCTCTCTTCCCTAGTTCCGCTCCTCCTCTCTTCCCTCGTTCCTCTTCTCTCTTCCCTCGCTCCTCTCCTTTCTTGCCTTATTCGTCTCCTCTCTTCCCTAGTTCCTCTCCTCCTCTCTTCCCTCGTTCCTCTCCTCTCTTCCCTCGCTCCTCTCCTTTCTTGCCTTACTCCTCTCCTCTCTTCCCTAGTTCCTCTCCTACTCTCTTCCCTCATTCCTCTCCTCTCTTCCCTCGCTCCTCTCCTCTCTTGCCTTACTCCTCTCCTCTCTTCCCTCGTTCCTCTCCTCTCTTCCCTAGTTCCTCTCCTCTCTTCCCTTACTCCTCTCCTCTCTTCCCTAGTTCCTCTCCTCTCTTCCCAAGTTCCTCTCCTCTCTTCCCTCGCTCCTCTCCTCTCTTGCCTACTCCTCTCCTCTCTTCCCTCGTTCCTCTCATCTCTTCCCTCGTTCCTCTCCTCTCTTCCCTAGTTACTCTCCTACTCTCTTCCCTCGTTCCTCTCCTCTCTTCCCTCGCTCCTCTCCTCTCTTGCCTTACTCCTCTCCTCTCTTCCATCATTCCTCTCCTCTCTTCCCTAGTTCCTCTCCTCTCTTCCCTTACTCCTTCCTCTCTTCCTCTTCCTCTCCCCTCCTCTCTTCCCTCTACTCCTCTCTCTTCCCTTACTCCTCTCCTCTCTTGCCTCTTCCCTTACTCCTCTCCTCTCTTCCCTAGCCTTACTCCTCTCCTCTCTTCCCTTACTCTTCCTCTCCTCTCTTCCCTTACTCCTCTCCTCTCTTCTCCTTACTCCTCTCCTCTTCCCTCCTCTCCTTTCCTATCCTCCTCTCTTCCCTCACTCCTCTCCTCTCTTCCCTTACTCCTCTCCTCTCTTCCTAGTTCTCCCCTTCCCTAGTTCCTCTCCTCCCTCTTCCTAGTTCCTCCCTCACTCCTCTCTTCCTCGTTCCTCTCCTCTCTTCCCTCTCCTCTCCTCTCTTCCTCTCTTCCCAAGTTCCTCTCTTCCCTCCTCTCCTCTCTTGCCTAGCTCCTCTCCTCCTTCCCTCTTCCTCTCATTCTCTTCCCTCCTCCTCTCCTCTCTTCCCTAGTTCTTCTCCTCTCTTCCCTCTTCCCTCTTCCTCTCCTCCTCTCCTCCTCTCTTCCCTAGTTCCTCTCCTCTCTTGCCTTACTCCTCTCCTCTCTTCCCTAGTTCCTCTCTTCCCTACTTTCTTCTTCCCTCGTTCCTCTCCTCTCCCTCTTCCCTCTCTCCTCTCCTCCTCTCCTCTCCTTCTCCTCTCTTCCTCTCCTCTCCTCTCCTTACTCCTCTCTCTCCTCTCCTCTCCTCCTCTCCTAGTTCCTCTCCTCCTCTTCCTCCTCTTCCTCTCTTCCTCTCTCCTCTCCTCTTGCCTTACTCCTCTCTCTTGCCTTTCCCTAGTTCCTATCCTCCTCTCTTCTCCTCTCCTCTCTTCCCTAGTTCCTCCTCCTCTCTTCCCTCACTCCTCTCCTCTCTTCCCTTACTCCTCTCTCCTTCCCTAGTTCCTCTCCTCCCTCTCCTCCTCTCTTCCCTCACTCCTCTCCTCTCTTCCCTTACCCTCTCTTCTCTCTTCCCTAGTTCCCTAGTTCCTCTCCTCCTCTCCTCCTCTCTTCCCTAGTTGCTCTCCTCTCTTGCCTTACTCCTCTCTCTCTTCCCTAGTTCCTCTCCTACTTTCTTCCCTCGTTCCTCTCCTCTCCTCTCCTCTCCTCTCCTCTTCTCCCTCTCCTCTCCTCTCCTCTCCTCTCCTCTCCTCTCCTCTCCTCTCCTCTCCTCTCCTCTCCTAGCTCCTAGTTCCTCTCCTCCTCTCTTCCCTCACTCCTCTCCTCTCTTCCCTTACTCCTCTCCTCTCTTGCCTTACTCCTCTCCTCTCTTGCCTTACTCCTCTCCTCTCTTCCCTAGTTCCTATCCTCCTCTCTTCCCTCACTCCTCTCCTCTCTTCCCTTACTCCTCTCCTCTCTTCCCTAGTTCCTATCCTCCTCTCTTCCCTCACTCCTCTCCTCTCTTCCCTTACTCCTCTCCTCTCTTCCCTAGTTCCCTAGTTCCTCTCCTCCTCTCCTCCTCTCTTCCCTAGTTGCTCTCCTCTCTTGCCTTACTCCTCTCCTCTCTTCCCTAGTTCCTCTCCTACTTTCTTCCCTCGTTCCTCTCCTCTCCTCTCCTCTCCTCTCCTCTCCTCTCCTCTCCTCTCCTCTCCCCTCCTCTCCTCTCCTCTCCTCTCCTCTCCTCTCCTCTCCTCTCCTAGCTCCTAGTTCCTCTCCTCCTCTCTTCCCTCACTCCTCTCCTCTCTTCCCTTACTCCTCTCCTCTCTTGCCTTACTCCTCTCCTCTCTTGCCTTACTCCTCTCCTCTCTTCCCTAGTTCCTATCCTCCTTTCTTCCCTCACTCCTCTCCTCTCTTCCCTTACTCCTCTCCTCTCTTCCCTAGTTCCTATCCTCCTCTCTTCCCTCACTCCTCTCCTCTCTTCCCTTACTCCTCTCCTCTCTTCCCTAGTTCCTCTCCTCTCTTCCCTAGCTCCTCTCCTCCCCTCTTCCATAGTTCCTCTCCTCCTCTCTTCCCTAGTTCTTCTCCTCCTCTCTTCCCTAGTTCCTCTCCTCCTCTCCTCCTCTCTTCCCTAGTTGCTCTCCTCTCTTGCCTTACTCCTCCTCTCTTCCCTAGTTCCTCTCCTACTTTCTTCCCTCGTTCCTCTCCTCTCCTCTCCTCTCTCTCCTCTCCTCTCCTCTCCCTCTCTCTCCTCTCCTCTCCTCCTCTCCTCTCCTCCCTCTCCTCTCCTCTCCTCTCCTCTCCTCTCCTCTCCTCTCTCCTCTCTCTCTCCTCTCCTCTCCTCTCCTCTCCTAGCTCCTCTCCTCTCCTCTCCTCTCCCCTCACCTCTCCTCTCCTCTCCTCTCTCTCTCTCCTCTCCCTCTCCTCTCCTCTCCTCTCCTCTCCTCTCCTCTCCTTTCCTGAGGGGAGCAGAGAGGAAGTCAGGAGAGGAGGGAGTGAGGGGAGCAGAGAGGGAAGTTAGGAGAGGAGGGAGTGAGGGGAGGAGAGAGGGAAGGAGGGAAGAAGTAGATGAGGAGAAGACGGAGGGATGGAATGCAACAAGGAGCATCCAGGTGGTTAGAGAGAGATGGAAGTAGTTACCAGAATATGTTCTGTCTGGACCTCATAACAGACAGGGAGGAAGGAAGGACAAGAAAGTTCAGGACAGATGAAGTAGGTACCAGAATATGTCCTGTTGAAATCAGGGACCCTTGAAGTAACCAGCTTCACCAGCCTCCACACGGTCAGTACCAGATCTCCTGGGTCTGGACGGACTCCACTTCTAGGTTTTAGAGCCGGCACCACACACACAGCTAGATTACCATTCCATATCTCTAAAGGAGGGAACGGAGGGAGGAAGAGGAAGTTTAGAGTCCTTATTAGCAATAAATAACACAAAAAAACTATTCTAAAATGTGTCTAAGTTGCATTGCTCTTACTGAATGATCCCTCAGAGTTTTGTTTTGTGACATCGTGTTTGTTATGTGCTGTTTTGTCATCAGTCTTGGTGTGTAGGAGACGTCTGGGCAAACAGATGGTGGTCTGTTTAAAGACTTAACACAACACTTCTAAACACACTCACCTGAGGGACTGTGGTGGCAGCCATCTTGTAGAAGCTGTTGGTCGTGGCGCAAGATTCGCCGACAGAAGGAGCGTGGGTGGAGTTCAAAGCGGAGAACATCAACTCAAGTGTCTGTGTGTGTTTGTGTGTCAAGAACCGACGGATTTTCTCCCTGTCAGAAGGTATATTTTCTGCTGATACTGTGGCTATTAGTTTATATGAAATATGTTAACTCCCTCAGGCCTCACAGCACTAGTTCTGTGCCATAGTATATTTCTGTGCCAAATGGCACCCTATTCCCCATGTAGTGCTCTACTTTTGAACCAGGGCCTAAAGGGAACTACACACAGTGCCTTGCAAAAGTATTCATCCCACTTGACGTGTTTACTATTCTGTTGCTTTACAACCTGTCATTTAAATGGTTTGTATTTGTTTTTCATGTAATGGACAGAAAATAGTCCAAACTGGTGAAGTGAAATGGAAGAAAACCCACTTGTTTAAATATATATATAGACATTTAAAAGGGAAAAGTAATGTGTGCATATGTATTCACCCCCTTTGCTATGAAGCCCCTAAATAAGATCTGGTGCAACCAATTACCTTCAGAAGTCACATAATTAGTTAAATGAAGTCCACCTGTGTGCAATCTAAGTGTCACATGATCTGTCACATGATCTCAGTATATATACACCTGTTCTGAAAGGCCCCAGAGTCTGCAACACCGCTAAGCAAGGGGCACCATGAAGACCAAATGGCACCATGAAGACCAAGGAGCTCTCCAAACACGTCAGGGACAAAGATGTGGAGAAGTACAGATCAGGGTTGGGTTCTAAAAAAATATCTGAAACTTTCAACATCCCACGGAGCATCATTACATCTTTTACTAAAATATGGAAAGAATATGGCAACATAACAAACCTGCCAGAGGGCCGCTCACCAATACTCACAGACCAGACAACCTGCCAGAGGGCCGCTCACCAACACT
>NW_025745997.1:105000-107500 GCF_021184085.1 Oncorhynchus gorbuscha | reverse complement strand
TCTCCCTCTGGTCTCCCCCACCTCTCTACCTCCTCCCTCTCTCTCTCCCCCTCTCTTTTCCCACTTCTCCAGTCAGTCCATCATTCTCCAGGCTGAGAGTGCATTATTCGGTCAACACAGACCTAGCCTGACATCGCTCATCCACTCACTCAGAGGGAGAGAGAGATGTATGGGGATGGAGGGATGGAGGAAATGAGATAGGTAGGGTGGGAGGGATAGAGAAAGGGAGTAATGGGGGATGGAGAGTGGGAGAGAGGTAAGGAGAAAGAGGAAGAGAGGGGGAGAGGGAGAGAGTGAGTGAGGGAGAGACAGAGGGAGAGAAAAATGGAGAAAGAGGGAGAGAGAGGGCGAAAGAAGGAGAGGGAGAGAGAGAGAGGGAGAGTGAGGGAGAGAGATGGAGAGAAAGATGGAAAAAGAGGGAGAGAGAGAGGGAGAGAAAGAGGAAGAGAGAGGGAGGGAGAGCGTGAGGGAGAGAGAGAGGGAAAGATGAGAAAGAGGGAGAGAGATGGAGAAAGAGGTTTAAATAAGGTCTAAGAGAGAGATAGTAAACTATTTACACTTTTGTTTCCTGCTCTTTTTTTAAGTTTATTTTACTTTTGTTAATTATCTATTTATCTTGCTTTGGTAAACATATGTTTCCCATGTCAAAAACCCCCCTTGATGGGGGAGAGAGAGAGAGAGAGAGAGACAAAACGAGAGAGATAAAGAGAAACAAAGAGAGAGAGACAAAGAGAGAGAGACAAAGAGAGAGACAAAGAGAGAGACAGAGAGATGGGAGAGATGGGAGAGAGAGACAAAGAGAGACAAAGAGAGAGAGACAAAGAGAGAGAGACAAAGAGAGAGACAGAGAGATGGGAGAGATGGGAGAGAGAGACAAAGAGAGAGATGGGGAAGAGAGTGGAAAAGAGGATGACACAGAGGGTGAGTCACCACATCTCTCGTTCCTCCCTCTACCTCTCTCCCTCTGTCTCTCCCTGGTGGTCTGCTCTCTTGGTAAGAGGACAATGTACTCTCTAACTGACCAGTGTAATATGACGGTTGCTAGGCAGTGGCTGAAGTGGTTCTTCCCTTCAGCGAGTAAGTAGTTCTCTCAGGAATAACTATTTATTGGCCCCTAGTGCAATCACACTGAAACTCTCAGCCAATCACTGACAAGACAGAGACTCAACGAGAGACGGATGGTAAGAGGACTGGGGGGATGGGGGTGCCAAAGAGAGGGATAGAGAGAGAGTGTGAGAGAGAGAGAGAGAGAGAGAGAGAGAGAGAGAGAGAGAGAGAGAGAGAGAGAGAGAGAGAGAGAGAGAGAGAGAGAGAGCAGACCTGGGCCCTGACAGTAAATCTCAGTAAGTCAAAAATAATGGTGTTCCAAAAAAGGTCCAGTCGCCAGGACCAAGAATATAAATTCCATCTAGACACTGTTGCCATAGAGCACACAAAAAAACTATACATACCTTGGCCTAAACATCAGCGCCACAGGTAACTTCCACAAAGCGGTCAACGATCTGATAGACAAGGCAAGAAGGGCATTCTATGCCATCAAAAGGAACAGAAAATTCGACATACCAATTAGCATCTGGCTAAAAATACTTGAATCAGTCATAGAGCCCATTGCCCTTTATGGTTGTGAGGTCTGGGGTCCGCTCACCAACCAATAATTCACAAAATGGAACAAACACCAAATTGAGAATTCTGCAAAAATATCCTCTGTTTACAACGTAGAACACCAAATAATGCATGCAGAGCAGAATTAGGGCGATACCCACTAATTATCAAAATCCAGAAAAGAGCCATTAAATTCTACAACCACTTAAAAGGAAGTGATTCCCAAACCTTCCATAACAAAGCCATCACCTACAGAGAGATGAACATGGAGAAGAGTCCCCTAATCAAGCTGGTCCTGGGGCTCTGCTCACAAACACCAACAGACCCCACAGAGCCCCAGGACAGCAGCACAATTAGACCCAACCAAATCATGAGAAAACAAAAAGATGATTACTTGACACATTGGAAAGAATGAACAAAAAAACAGAGCAAACTAGAATGCTATTTGGCCCTAAACAGAGAGTACACAGTGGCAGAATACCTGACCACTGTGACTGACCCAAACGTAAGGAAAGCTTTGACTATGTACAGACTCAGTGAGCATAGCCTTGCTATTGAGAAAGGCCGCTGTAGGCAGACATGGCTCTCAAGAGAAGACAGGCTATGTGCTCACTGCCCACAAAATGAGGTGGAAACTGAGCTGCACTTCCTAACCTCCTGCCCAATGCATTCGAGAAAAATACTTTCCTCAGATTACACAGATTCCCAAAGATTTCGGGAAAAAATATATTTTTGATAAACTCCCATATCTACTGGGTGAAATAGATATCGGGCACGTAGCCTGTGGTTAGAGAGTTGGGCCAGTAACCAAAAGGTTGCTGGATTGAATCAATGGGCTAACAAGGTAAAAATATGTCTCTCTGCCCCTCTTTGCATAAAGAGAGTGAGAGGGAGAGAG
>NW_025745997.1:92500-102500 GCF_021184085.1 Oncorhynchus gorbuscha | reverse complement strand
ACAATACACTATAGATACAGTGGGAGAACAGGTATTTGATACACTGCCGATTCTGCAGGTTTTCCTACTTACAAAGCATGTAGAGGTCTGTAATGTTTATCATAGGTACACTTCAACTGCAAGAGATGGAATCTAAAACAAAAATCCAGAAAATCGCATTGTATTATTTTTAAGTATTTCAATTGCATTTTATTGCATGACATAAGTATTTGATACATCAGAAAAGCAGAACTTAATATTTGGTACAGAAACTTTTGTTTGCAATTACAGAGATCGTACGTTTCCTGTAGTTCTTGACCAGGTTTGCACACACTGCAGCAGGGATTTTGGCCCACTCCTCCATACAGACCTTCTCCAGATCCTTCAGGTTTCGGACTTTATACGGACTTTCAGCTCAATACGGACTTTCATCTCCCTCCAAAGATGTTTTATTGGGTTCAGGTCTGGAGACTGGCTACTCCAGGACCTTGAGATGCTTCTTACGGAGCCACTCCTTAGTTGCCCTGGCTGTGTGTTTCGGGTCGTTGACATGCTGAAAGACCCAGCCACGACCCATCTTCAATGCTCTTACTGAAGGAAGGAGGTTGTTGGCCAAGATCTCGCGATACATGGCCCCATCCATCCTCCCCTCAATACGGTGCAGTCGTCCTGTTCCTTTTGCAGAAAAGCATCCCCAAAGAATTATGTTTCCACCTCCATGCTTCACGGTTGGGATGGTGTTCTTGGGGTTGTACTCATCCTTTTTCTTCCTCCAAACACAGTGAGTGGAGTTTAGACCAAAAAGCTCTATATTTGTCTCATCAGACCACATGACCTTCTCCCATTCCTCCTCTGGATCATCCAGATGGTCATTGGCAAACTTCAGACGGGCCTGGACATGCGCTGGCTTGAGCAGGGGGACCTTGCGTGTGCTGCAGGATTTTAATCCATGACGGCGTAGTGTGTTACTAATGGTTTTCTTTGAGACTGTGGTCCCAGCTCTCTTCAGGTCATTGACCAGGTCCTGCTGTGTAGTTCTGGGCTGATCCCTCACCTTCCTCATGATCATTGATGCCCCACGAGGTGAGATCTTGCATGGAGCCACAGACCGAGGGTGATTGACCGTCATCTTGAACTTCTTCAATTTTCTAATAATTGCGCCAACAGTTGTTGCCTTCTCACCAAGCTGCTTGCCTATTGTCCTGTAGCCCATCCCAGCCTTGTGCAGATCTACAATTTTATCCCTGATGTCCTTACAAAGCTCTCTGGTCTTGGCCATTGTGGAGAGGTTGGAGTCTGTTTGATTGAGTGTGTGGACAGGTGTCTTTTATACAGGTAACAAATTCAAACAGCTGCAGTTAATACAGGTAATGAGTGGAGAACAGGAGGACTTCTTAAAGAAAAACGAACAGGTCTGTGAGAGCCGGAATTCTTACTGGTTGGTAGGTGATCAAATACTTATGTTATGCAATAAAATGCACATTTATTACTTAAAAATTATACAATGGGATTTTGGGGATTTTCGTTTTAGATTCCGTCTCTCACAGTTGAAGTGTACCTATGATAAAACATGACAGACCTCTACATGCTTTGTAAGTAGGAAAACCTGCAAAATCGGCTGTGTTTCAAATACTTGTTCTCCCCACTGTATATCCCCTATAGAACCATCTACAATACACTATAGATATATCCCCTATAGAACCAGATACAATACACTATAGATATATCCCCTATAGAACCAGCTACAATACACTATAGATATGTCCCCTATAGAACCAGCTACAATACACTATAGATATATCCCCTATAGAACCAGCTACAATCCACTATAGATATATCCCCTATAGAACCAGCTACAATACACTATAGATATATCCCCTATAGAACCAGCTACAATCCACTATAGATATATCCCCTATAGAACCAGTTACAATACGCTATAGATATATCCCCTATAGAACCAGCTACAATACACTATAGATATATCCCCTATTGAACCAGCTACAATACACTATAGATATATCCCCTATAGAACCAGCTACAATACACTATAGATATATCCCCTATAGAACCAGCTACAATCCACTATAGATATATCCCCTATAGGACCAGCTACAATACACTATAGATATATCCCCATCTACAGTACACTATAGATATATCCCCATCTACAATACACTATGGATATATCCCCAATATATCACTAGAAAGGGAATAGATCACTGGATAGGGAATATATCACTAGAAAGGGAATAGATCACTGGATAGGGAATACATCACCGGATAGGGAATAGATCACTGGATAGGGAATAGATCACTGGATAGGGAATAGATCACTGGATAGGGAATAGATCACAGGATAGGGAATATATCACTGGGTAGGGAATAGATCACTGGATAGGGAATAGAGTGCCATTTGAGAATATATCACTGGGTAGGGAATAGATCACTGGGTAGGGATTATATCACTGAGTAGGGAATAGATCACTGGGTAGGGAATAGATCACTGGATAGGGAATAGAGTGCCATTTGAGAATATATCACTGGGTAGGGAATAGATCACTGGATAGGGAATAGATCACTGGATAGGGAATAGAGTGCCATTTGAGAATATATCACTGGGTAGGGAATAGATCACTGGGTAGGGATTATATCACTGAGTAGGGAATAGATCACTGGGTAGGGAATAGATCACTGGATAGGGAATAGAGTGCCATTTGAGAATATATCACTGGGTAGGGAATAGATCACTGGGTAGGGAATAGATCACTGGGTAGGGAATAGAGTGCCATTTGATACAGTTGTACAATGCAAACTACACCTACTCTGCTTACAAATACATTTGCTAGGATGAAGTTACCCTTAGGCATTTGCTGCACTCTTCTTTGTCTCCCTCCCTCCATCTTGGGCTCAGCCGGGAAAGGGACAGACAGAATCTGAATGAGGCCAAGAGAGGACTAAAAAAAGTGTGTGTGTGGTTCATTCATTAATGAGTATTGTTAAATGAATGCCACTCCACCGTGGCTGGTCACTGTGACACCACACTGTCTTGTACCCGACACAATTAGCAGTGAACGGAGAGAGATACGATAAGAGGGTAGACAGGAAGGAAACATCTAATGACTGGTCATTATGATAAAACACTCTGCTGCAAGAGAACAGACACATGTGGGGCCAGGCCACAGATACAGTAGGACCAGACCACAGATACAGTAGGACCAGACTACAGATACAGTAGGACCAGACTACAGATACAGTAGGACCAGACTACAGATACAGTAGGACCAGACTACAGATACAGTAGGACCAGACCACAGATACAGTAGGACCAGACTACAGATACAGTAGGACCAGACCACAGATACAGTAGGACCAGACTACAGATACAGTAGGACCAGACTACAGATACAGTAGGACCAGACTACAGATACAGTAGGACCAGACTACAGATACAGTAGGACCAGACCACAGATACAGTAGGACCAGACTACAGATACAGTAGGACCAGACTACAGATACAGTAGGACCAGACTACAGATACAGTAGGACCAGACCACAGATACAGTAGGACCAGACTACAGTAGAACCATACTACAGTAGGCCCAGACTACAGTAGGACCAGACTACAGATACAGTAGGACCAGACCACAGATACAGTAGGACCAGACTACAGTAGGACCATACTACAGTAGGCCCAGACTACAGTAGGACCAGACTACAGATACAGTAGGACCAGACTACAGTAGGACCAGACTACAGATACAGTAGGACCAGACTACAGATACAGTAGGACCAGACTACAGATACAGTAGGACCAGACTACAGATACAGTAGGACCAGACTACAGATACAGTAGGACCAGACTACAGATATAGTATGACCAGACTACAGATACAGTAGGACCAGACTAGAGATACAGTAGGACCAGACTACAGATACAGTAGGACCAGACTACAGATACAGTAGGACCAGACTACAGATACAGTAGGACCAGACTACAGATACAGTAGGACCAGACTACAGATATAGTATGACCAGACTACAGATACAGTAGGACCAGACTACAGATACAGTAGGACCAGACTACAGATACAGTAGGACCAGACTACAGATACAGTAGGACCAGACTACAGTAGAACCATACTACAGTAGGCCCAGACTACAGTAGGACCAGACTACAGATACAGTAGGACCAGACCACAGATACAGTAGGACCAGACTACAGTAGGACCATACTACAGTAGGCCCAGACTACAGTAGGACCAGACTACAGATACAGTAGGACCAGACTACAGTAGGACCAGACTACAGATACAGTAGGACCAGACTACAGATACAGTAGGACCAGACTACAGATACAGTAGGACCAGACTACAGATACAGTAGGACCAGACTACAGATACAGTAGGACCAGACTACAGATATAGTATGACCAGACTACAGATACAGTAGGACCAGACTACAGATACAGTAGGACCAGACTACAGATACAGTAGGACCAGACTACAGATACAGTAGGACCAGACTACAGATACAGTAGGACCAGACTACAGATATAGTATGACCAGACTACAGATACAGTAGGACCAGACTACAGATACAGTAGGACCAGACTACAGATACAGTAGGACCAGACTACAGATACAGTAGGACCAGACTACAGATACAGTAGGACCAGACTACAGATATAGTAGGACCAGACTACAGATACAGTATGACCAGACTACAGATACAGTAGGACCAGACTACAGATACAGTATGACCAGACTACAGATACAGTATGACCAGACTACAGATACAGTAGGACCAGACTACAGATACAGTATGACCAGACTACAGATACAGTAGGACCAGACTACAGATACAATAGGACCAGACTACAGCTACAGTAGGACCAGACCACAGATACAGTAGGACCAGACTACAGATACAGTAGGACCAGACTACGGATACAGTAGGTCCAGACTACAGATACATTAGGACCAGACTACAGATACAGTATGACCAGACTACAGATACAGTAGGACCAAACTACAGATACAGTATGACCAGACTACAGATACAGTAGGACCAGACTACAGATACAGTAGGACCAGACTACAGTAGGACCATACTACAGTAGGCCCAGACTACAGTAGGACCAGACTACAGATACAGTAGGACCAGACTACAGTAGGACCAGACTACAGTAGGACCAGACTACAGATACAGTAGGACCAGACTACAGACACAGTACGACCAGACTACAGATACAGTAGGACCAGACTACAGATACAGTAGGACCAGACTGCAGATACAGTAGGACCAGACTACAGATACAGTAGGACCAGACTACAGATACAGTAGGACCAGACTACAGTAAGACCAGACCACAGTAGGACCAGACTACAGTAGGACCAGACTACAGATACAGTAGGACCAGACTACAGTAGGACCAGACTACAGTAGCCCCAGACTACAGATACAGTAGGACCAGACTACAGATACAGTAGGACCAGACTACAGATACAGTAGGACCAGACTACAGATACAGTAGGACCAGACTACAGATACAGTAGGACCAGACTACAGTAGGACCAGACTACAGATACAGTAGGACCAGACTACAGATACAGTAGGACCAGACTACAGATACAGTAGGACCAGACTACAGATACAGTAGGACCAGACTACAGTAGGACCAGACTACAGATACAGTAGGACCAGACTACAGACACAGTACGACCAGACTACAGATACAGTAGGACCAGACTACAGATACAGTAGGACCAGACTACAGATACAGTAGGACCAGACTACAGATACAGTAGGACCAGACTACAGTAGGACCAGACTACAGATACAGTAGGACCAGACTACAGATACAGTAGGACCAGACTACAGATACAGTAGGACTAGGTTACAGTAGGATCAGTTTAGGATGGATACGTGTCGAACAGATGAGACACGCAGTGGAGGTTTATATTATGAGTGAATGACATTTTTAATTTAGTCCGTTGGTTTTCATATTCTGCACTGTAATATCTAGCCTTTTTTTTAATACTGTAATTTGTACTTGTACTTGTAATACTGATATACACAATGTGATAATTGTCTCCCAATAACTGAGTACAAGCTGCAGGGGTAGTAGACATTAAACTGTTATGTTCCTATTTGTATGGCAATTACTGAATCAGAACTATTTCACTATTGCTCTGTTATCTAAAAATACAAGTCAATTTGGCAAAATGTTTATTTTGTTCACCTCCAACAGTTGTTGTTGCTTGTTGCTACGTACAGTAGGTTGCTATGCCCATTTCACGGCCTATCAATGTCCGGCTTCGGCCTATTAAACTGACATGACCTTTAGCTAACATGATAAAGAACATACGAACAGCAGGCGGCCATATTGATACAGCCATTTATATTCAACCTTGTAGTTGTTGTTGTTGTACAGTAAAATATATACATTTTCATTCAGTTACATTATACAGGAATAATCTCTGTCAATATAGAATGTAAAAAGGCTCTAGTCAACAGGGCTCTGGTCAACAGGGCTCTGGTCAACAGGGCTCTAGTCAACAGGGCTCTGGTCAACAGGGCTCTGGTCAACAGGGCTCTGGTCAACAGGGCTCTAGTCAACAGGGCTCTGGTCAACAGGGCTCTGGTCAACAGGGCTCTGGTCAACAGGGCTCTAGTCAACAGGGCTCTGGTCAACAGGGCTCTGGTCAACAGGGCTCTGGTCAACAGGGCTCTGGTCAACAGGGCTCTGGTCAAACCTAATGCACCATACAGTAATGTGGGATGCAGACAGATTGTGTACTGTATTGACTAGGGCCAGGAGTGTTTCCTGACTACATGACCTACCCAGGAAAGACTCCGGGTCCTGACAAATATTACTTAAAAAATATATATGAATTTCAATATCCAACATTTACACTACACAATGTACATCCACATATGTCACTATATAGAACAACTGTACATAGGGAGCACTTATGGTTTTCAATATTCATACTGTACATAGGGAACACTTATGGTTTTCAATATTCATACTGCGCACATCCTAATGAATGTACATCCACCAACACACACTACAAACAGGTGTTGTAGACACATACAGTATGTAGGGCAACTGGTTACATTAGGAGCATGTATTTCTGGAGGTGAACATAAATAACTGATTCATCCATCCGTTATAATGGAGGAGTTGTGTCAGGTTGTAGAAGATCCAACTCCCTCCCTGATTCATCAATTTCCAACTCCCTCCCTGATTCATCCATCCGTTATAATGGATGAGATGTGTCAGGTTGTAGAAGTTCCAACTCCCTCCCTGATTCATCCATCAGTTATAATGGATGAGTTGTGTCAGGTTGTAGAAGATCCAACCCCTCCCTGATTCATCCATCCGTTATAATGGATGAGTTGTGTCAGGTTGTAGAAGATCCAACCCCCTCCCTGATTCATCCATTACCTGCTCGTCGGCACTAAAGTGTTCCGCTTCAATCACATGACTGGTAGTAATTAACGTGACAAACAGGCATTACGTAGTGTGTGTGTAGTGGTGTAGTGGTGTAGTGGTGTAGTGGTGTAGTGTGAATGTGTGTGTAGTGTGTGTAGTGTGTGTATGTATATTTACATCCTTATCCATTCACCACTCATCCCCTCTAATATAATATACTGTAGCCATGCAACGCTCCCCACTCACCCCCTCTAATATAATATATTGTTGCCATGCAACACTCCCCACTCACCCCCTCTAATATAATATACTGTAGCCATGCAACACTCCCCACTCACCCCCTCTAATATAATATATTGTTGCCATGCAACACTCCCCACACACCCCCTCTAATATAATATACTGTAGCCATGCAACACTCCCCACTCACCCTTTCTAATTTTTCTCCCCACTCACCCTTTCTAATTTAATATACTGTTGCCATGCAACGCTCCCCACTCACCCCCTCTAATTTAATATACTGTAGCCATGCAACGCTCCCCACTCACCCCCTCTAATTTAATATACTGTTGCCATGCAACGCTCCCCACTCACGCCCTCTAATTTAATATACTGCAGCCATGCAACGCTCCCCACTCACCCCCTCTAATATAATATACTGTAGCCATGCAATGCTCCCCACTCACCCCCTCTAATTTAATATACTGCAGCCATGCAACGCTCCCCACTCACCCCCTCTAATATAATATACTGTAGCCATGCAACACTCCCCACTCACCCCCTCTAATATAATATATTGTTGCCATGCAACACTCCCCACACACCCCCCTCTAATATAATATACTGTAGCCATGCAACACTCCCCACTCACCCTTTCTAATTTTTCTCCCCACTCACCCTTTCTAATTTAATATACTGTTGCCATGCAACGTTCCCCACTCACCCCCTCTAATATAATATACTGTAGCCATGCAACGCTCCCCACTCACCCCCTCTAATTTAATATACTGTAGCCATGCAACACTCCCCACTCACCCTTTCTAATTTTTCTCCCCACTCACCCTTTCTAATTTAATATACTGTTGCCATGCAACGCTCCCCACTCACCCCCTCTAATTTAATATACTGTAGCCATGCAACGCTCCCCACTCACCCCCTCTAATTTAATATACTGTTGCCATGCAACGCTCCCCACTCACCCCCTCTAATTTAATATACTGCAGCCATGCAACGCTCCCCACTCACCCCCTCTAATATAATATACTGTAGCCATGCAATGCTCCCCACTCACCCCCTCTAATATAATATACTGTAGCCATGCAACGCTCCCCACACACCCCCTCTAATATAATATACTGTATCCATGCAACACTCCCCACTCACCCCCTCTAATTGAATATACTGCAGCCATGCAACGCTCCCCACTCACCCTTTCTAATATAATATATTGTCTCCCTTAACCTCCCTGCCTCTACCTCCCTACCTCTACCTCTACCTCCCTCCCTTAACCTCCCTCCCTCTACCTCCCTCTCTCTACCTACCTCCCTCTACCTCCCTACCTCTACCTCTACCTCTACCTACCTCCCTTTACCTCCCTCCCTCTACCTCCCTCTCTCTACCTACCTCCCTCTACCTCCCTCCCTCTACCTCCCTCTCTCGACCTACCTCCCTCTACCTCCCTACCTCTACCTCTACCTCCCTCTCTCTACCTACCTCCCTCTACCTCCCTACCTCTATCTCTACCTACCTCCCTCTACCTCCCTCCCTCCCTCTACTGCCCTCCCTTTACCTCCCTCCCTCTGCCTCCATCCCTTTACCTCCCTCTCTCTACCTCCCTCCCTTTACCTCCCTCCCTCCACCTCCCTCTACCTCCCTCACTCTACCTCCCTCACTCTACCTCCCTCCCTCTACTTCCCGCCCTCTACCTCTCTACCCCCCCACTCCCTTTCCCTCCCTCCCTCACTTTCCTCCCTCCCTCCCTTTCCCTCCTTCCCTCTACCTCCCTCCCTCTACCTCCCTCCCTTTCCCTCCATTCCCTCTATCTCCCTCCCTCTACCTCCCTCCCTTTCCCTCCATTCCCTCTATCTCCCTCCCTCTACCTACCTACCTCCCTCCCTCCCTCTACCTCCCTCCTCATGTGAGGGTGTATTCTCAGCAGATTCTCTCCCATTCCATCCGACTGACGAGCGTAATTATTCCACAATAAGTCACACACACACACACACACACACACACACACACACACACACACACACACACACACACACACACACACACACACACACACACACACACACACACACACACACACACACACACACACACACAGTAATTATTCCACTATAAGTCACTGGGCTAATTCACTAGCATAATTACCCCATACATCTACAATTGAACTGATTTCATGAGGCGCTCGGCAATGCTACTTCATTATGGATCAGTCTTCCAGGACAAGGAGGAAACCAAAGCAGAGTGTAGTGTGTGTGCGTGTGTGTGTGTGTGCGTGTGCGTGTGCGTGTGCGTGTGCATGTGTGTGTGTGCGTGTGTGAGTGTGTGTGTGCGTGTGTGTGTGTACGTGTG
>NW_025745997.1:60000-90000 GCF_021184085.1 Oncorhynchus gorbuscha | reverse complement strand
CCTCTCTTAACAGGGGCCTACTGGGATGGAACAACACCTCTCTTAACAGGAGCCTACTGGGATGGAACAACACCTCTCTTAACAGGGGCCTGCCACTGGGATGGAACAACACCTCTCTTAACAGGGGCCTGGCACTGGGATGGAACAACACCTCTCTTAACAGGGGCCTGGCACTGGGATGGACCAACACCTCTCTTAACAGGGGCCTGGCACTGGGATGGAACAACACCTCTCTTAACAGGAGCCTGGCACTGGGATGGAACAACACCTCTCTTAACAGGAGCCTACTGGGATGGAACAACACCTCTCTTAACAGGAGCCTACTGGGATGGAATAACACCTCTCTTAACAGGAGCCTACTGGGATGGAACAACACCTCTCTTAACAGGAGCCTACTGGGATGGAATAACACCTCTCTTAACAGGAGCCTACTGGGATGGCACAACACCTCTCTTAACAGGAGCCTACTGGGATGGAACAACACCTCTCTTAATAGGAGCCTACTGGGATGGAACAACACCTCTCTTAACAGGAGCCTACTGGGATGGAACAACACCTCTCTTAACAGGAGCCTACTGGGATGGAAAAACACCTCTCTTAACAGGAGCCTACTGGGATGGAACAACACCTCTCTTAACAGGAGCCTACTGGGATGGAACAACACCTCTCTTAACAGGAGCCTACTGGGATGGAACAACACCTCTCTTAACAGGAGCCTACTGGGATGGAACAACACCTCTCTTAACAGGAGCCTACTGGGATGGAACAACACCTCTCTTAACAGGAGCCTACTGGGATGGAACAACACCTCTCTTAACAGGAGCCTACTGGGATGGAACAACACCTCTCTTAACAGGAGCCTACTGGGATGGAACAACACCTCTCTTAACAGGGGCCTACTGGGATGGAACAACACCTCTCTTAACAGGGTCCTACTGGGATGGAACAACACCTCTCTTAACAGGAGCCTACTGGGATGGAACAACACCTCTCTTAACAGGAGCCTACTGGGATGGAACAACACCTCTCTTAACAGGAGCCTACTGGGATGGAACAACACCTCTCTTAACAGGAGCCTACTGGGATGGAACAACACCTCTCTTAACAGGGGCATACTGGGATGGAACAACACCTCTCTTAACAGGGTCCTACTGGGATGGAACAACACCTCTCTTAACAGGAGCCTACTGGGATGGAACAACACCTCTCTTAACAGGGGCCTACTGGGATGGAACAACACCTCTCTTAACAGGGGCCTGCCACTGGGATGGAACAAAACCTCTCTTAACAGGGGCCTACTGGGATGGAACAACACCTCTCTTAACAGGAGCCTACTGGGATGGAACAACACCTCTCTTAACAGGGGCCTGGCACTGGGATGGAACAACACCTCTCTTAACAGGAGCCTACTGGGATGGAACAACACCCCTCTTAACAGGGGCCTACTGGGATGGAACAACACCTCTCTTAACAGGGGCCTGGCACTGGGATGGAACAACACCTCTCTTAACAGGAGCCTACTGGGATGGAACAACACCTCTCTTAACAGGGGCCTACTGGGATGGAACAACACCTCTCTTAACAGGGGCCTGGCACTGGGATGGAACAACACCTCTCTTAACAGGGGCCTGGCACTGGGATGGAACAACACCTCTCTTAACAGGGGCCTACTGGGATGGAACAACACCTCTCTTAACAGGGGCCTGGCACTGGGATGGAACAACACCTCTCTTAACAGGAGCCTACTGGGATGGAACAACACCTCTCTTAACAGGAGTCTACTGGGATGGAACAATACCTCTCTTAACAGGAGCCTACTGGGATGGAACAACACCTCTCTTAACAGGAGCCTACTGGGATGGAACAACACCTCTCTTAACAGGAGCCTACTGGGATGGAACAACACCTCTCTTAACAGGAGCCTACTGGGATGGAACAACACCTCTCTACTGTGTGGCTACTGGGATGGAACAACACCTCTCTTAACAGGGGCCTACTGGGATGGAACAACACCTCTCTTAACAGGAGCCTACTGGGATGGAACAACACCTCTCTTAACAGGAGCCTACTGGGATGGAACAACACCTCTCTTAACAGGGGCCTACTGGGATGGAACAACACCTCTCTTAACAGGAGCCTTATGGGATGGATCAACACCTCTCTTAACAGGAGCCTACTGGGATGGAACAACACCTCTCTACTGTGTGGCTACTGGGATGGAACAACACCTCTCTTAACAGGGGCCTACTGGGATGGAACAACACCTCTCTTAACAGGAGTCTACTGGGATGGAACAACACCTCTCTTAACAGGAGCCTACTGGGATGGAACAACACCTCTCTTAACAGGGTCCTACTGGGATGGAACAACACCTCTCTTAACAGGAGCCTACTGGGATGGAACAACACCTCTCTTAACAGGAGCCTACTGGGATGGAACAACACCTCTCTTAACAGGAGCCTACTGGGATGGAACAACACCTCTCTTAACAGGAGCCTACTGGGATGGAACAACACCTCTCTTAACAGGGGCCTACTGGGATGGAACAACACCTCTCTTAACAGGGTCCTACTGGGATGGAACAACACCTCTCTTAACAGGAGCCTACTGGGATGGAACAACACCTCTCTTAACAGGGGCCTACTGGGATGGAACAACACCTCTCTTAACAGGGGCCTGCCACTGGGATGGAACAACACCTCTCTTAACAGGGGCCTACTGGGATGGAACAACACCTCTCTTAACAGGAGCCTACTGGGATGGAACAACACCTCTCTTAACAGGGGCCTGGCACTGGGATGGAACAACACCTCTCTTAACAGGAGCCTACTGGGATGGAACAACACCCCTCTTAACAGGGGCCTACTGGGATGGAACAACACCTCTCTTAACAGGGGCCTGGCACTGGGATGGAACAACACCTCTCTTAACAGGAGCCTACTGGGATGGAACAACACCTCTCTTAACAGGGGCCTACTGGGATGGAACAACACCTCTCTTAACAGGGGCCTGGCACTGGGATGGAACAACACCTCTCTTAACAGGGGCCTACTGGGATGGAACAACACCTCTCTTAACAGGGGCCTGGCACTGGGATGGAACAACACCTCTCTTAACAGGAGCCTACTGGGATGGAACAACACCTCTCTTAACAGGAGCCTACTGGGATGGAACAATACCTCTCTTAACAGGAGCCTACTGGGATGGAACAACACCTCTCTTAACAGGAGCCTACTGGGATGGAACAACACCTCTCTTAACAGGAGCCTACTGGGATGGAACAACACCTCTCTTAACAGGAGCCTACTGGGATGGAACAACACCTCTCTACTGTGTGGCTACTGGGATGGAACAACACCTCTCTTAACAGGGGCCTACTGGGATGGAACAACACCTCTCTTAACAGGAGCCTACTGGGATGGAACAACACCTCTCTTAACAGGAGCCTACTGGGATGGAACAACACCTCTCTTAACAGGGGCCTACTGGGATGGAACAACACCTCTCTTAACAGGAGCCTACTGGGATGGATCAACACCTCTCTTAACAGGAGCCTACTGGGATGGAACAACACCTCTCTACTGTGTGGCTACTGGGATGGAACAACACCTCTCTTAACAGGGGCCTACTGGGATGGAACAACACCTCTCTTAACAGGAGTCTACTGGGATGGAACAACACCTCTCTTAACAGGAGCCTACTGGGATGGAACAACACCTCTCTTAACAGGGGCCTACTGGGATGGAACAACACCTCTCTTAACAGGAGCCTACTGGGATGGAACAACACCTCTCTTAACAGCGGCCTACTGGGATGGAACAACACCTCTCTTAACAGGAGCCTACTGGGATGGAACAACACCTCTCTTAACAGGGGCCTACTGGGATGGAACAACACCTCTCTTAACAGGAGCCTACTGGGATGGAACAACACCTCTCTTAACAGGAGCCTACTGGGATGGAACAACACCTCTCTTAACAGGGGCCTACTGGGATGAAACAACACCTCTCTTAACAGGAGCCTACTGGGATGGAACAACACCTCTCTTAACAGGGGCCTACTGGGATGGAACAACACCTCTCTTAACAGGAGCCTACTGGGATGGAACATCACCTCTCTTAACAGGGGCCTGCCACTGGGATGGAACAACACCTCTCTTAACAGGGGCCTGGCACTGGGATGGAACAACACCTCTCTTAACAGGGGCCTGGCACTGGGATGGAACAACACCTCTCTTAACAGGGGCCTGGCACTGGGATGGAACAACACCTCTCTTAACAGGAGCCTGGCACTGGGATGGAACAACACCTCTCTTAACAGGAGCCTACTGGGATGGAACAACACCTCTCTTAACAGGAGCCTACTGGGATGGAACAACACCTCTCTACTGTGTGGCTACTGGGATGGAACAACACCTCTCTACTGTGTGGCTACTGGGATGGAACAACACCTCTCTACTGTGTCGCTACTGGGATGGAACAACACCTCTCTTAACAGGAGCCTACTGGGATGGAACAACACCTCTCTACTGTGTGGCTACTGGGATGGAACAACACCTCTCTTAACAGGAGCCTACTGGGATGGAACAACACCTCTCTACTGTGTGGCTACTGGGATGGAACAACACCTCTCTTAACAGGAGCCTACTGGGATGGAACAACACCTCTCTACTGTGTGGCTACTGGGATGGAACAACACCTCTCTACTGTGTGGCTACTGGGATGGAAGAACACCTCTCTTAACAGGAGCCTACTGGGATGGAACAACACCTCTCTACTGTGTGGCTACTGGGATGGAACAACACCTCTCTTAACAGGAGCCTACTGGGATGGAACAACACCTCTCTACTGTGTGGCTACTGGGATGGAACAACACCTCTCTTAACAGGAGCCTACTGGGATGGAACAACACCTCTCTACTGTGTGGCTACTGGGATGGAACAACACCTCTCTTAACAGGGGCCTACTGGGATGGAACAACACCTCTCTACTGTGTGGCTACTGGGATGGAACAACACCTCTCTTAACAGGGGCCTACTGGGATGGAACAACACCTCTCTACTGTGTGGCTACTGGGATGGAACTACACCTCTCTACTGTGTGGCTACTGGGATGGAACAACACCTCTCTTAACAGGGGCCTACTGGGATGGAACAACACCTCTCTACTGTGTGGCTACTGGGATTGAACAACACCTCTCTACTGGGATGGAACAACACCTCTCTACTGTGATGGAACAACACCTCTCTTAACAGGAGCCTACTGGGATGGAACAACACCTCTCTACTGGGATGGAACAACACCTCTCTACTGGGATGGAACAACACCTCTCTACTGTGTGGCTACTGGGATGGAACAACACCTCTCTACTGGGATGGAGCAACACCTCTCTACTGTGTGGCTACTGGGATGGAACAACACCTCTCTACTGGGATGGAACAACACCTCTCTACTGGCTATAGGGCTCACTGTTGCCCTTAGTGGCCCTGAACTGAAGGCCTCTTGGGGACCAAGTCGGACGTTAAATATCTCCTTAAATAACGAAATGATGAAGAAAGACAGGAAGAAGAAGGAACGAAGCCAGGACTATTAAACCAATGAATCGCCCCCTGCTTGACAACTATACTTCCTGATTAACTGCCATTGGCTTAAACATGTTGTCGTTGACTTTTGACCTTGAGGGTCACAGCACGGGTTAAAGATGTCTTCTGTCACATGACAGTCATCACCTGACACCCCAGACACTTCCTGGTGACAGGCTGAAAGGCTAGAGGCTCATGGGAGTTGGAGTATTGATTGGTGTGTCGATTCAGTCACATCAGAGTGCAAATCCCTGGCAGACAATTCCGCTACTGTATTTCTGTCCACCGGGTCTGTGTGTGTGTGTGTGTGTGTGTGTGTGTGTGTGTGTGTGTGTGTGTGTGTGTGTGTGTGTGTGTGTGTGTGTGTGTGTGTGTGTGTGTGTGTGTGTGTGTGTGTGTGTGTGTGTGTGTGTGTGTGTGTGTGTGTGTGTGTCTGTGTGTGTGTGTGTGTGTATTACCAGGATATGACTCCTCATAGGAGATGTTCTAGTTCAGTCTAGTTAGTGTAGAGGGTGGGTCCCAAAGACCCTCCCCTTTATTGATTAAGGGACCTTAAGATTCACATGTTTTGCTGCCGGCCTTATAATAAGGCACTGTTTCTATGTGTCTAAACTCTGCCACTTTACGTTGTACAAGCATCTATATTAGTCTTTGTGGTTTGGCCCTGGCTGATGTGAGAGTGGGCTTGCAGGCTGGGTCTGAGTCTATATTAGTCTTTGTGGTTTGGCCCTGGCTGATGTGAGAGTGGGCTTGCAGGCTGGGTCTGAGTCTATATTAGTCTTTGTGGTTAGGCCCTGGCTGATGTGAGAGTGGGCTTGCAGGCTGGGTCTGAGTCTATATTAGTCTTTGTGGTTTGGCCCTGGCTGATGTGAGAGTGGGCTTACAGGCTGGGTCTGAGTCAAACTGAAACCAGATAAAGAGAAGAAACCACTGTCTGGTTTTGACATGTTGATATTGTGTGACAGTGGACAATGCTAATGAATTCAGAGAAGCTACTGTACCAGGTTACTTTATAAGGTAAACTCAGCTTATTAATACACACACACATTGACGTAGGTGATCATACCACCAGGTAGTGACCACATGTATATAATCAGCTGTGCCCTGTGGTGGGTTGCAGAACTTACTCTGAAACATACATGATGTGTTCCCGTTGTCAACTTCTGTCTGCATTAATAAAGGTTTGATTCACTAAGTCAAAGAAGATATTGTCTGATTGCTGATTTCACCAATAAGCCAATGATTGACAAGGAACAAGGAACCTGCCCCAATGTTAGGAACCAGTTCAGTCTAGTTAGGAACCAGTTCAGTTTAGTTAGGAACCAGTTCAGCCTAGTTAGGAACCAGTTCAGTCTAGTTAGGAACCAGTTCAGTTTAGTTAGGAACCAGTTCAGTTTAGTTAGGAACCAGTTCAGTCTAGTTAGGAACCAGTTCAGCCTAGTTAGGAACCAGTTCAGCCGAGTTAGGAACCAGTTCAGTCTAGTTAAGAACCAGTTCAGTCTAGTTAGGAACCAGTTTAGTCTAGTTAGGAACCAGTTCAGTCTACTTAAGAACCAGTTCAGCCTAGTTAGGAACCAGTTCAGTCTAGTTAGGAACCAGTTTAATCTAGTTAGGATCCAGTTCAGTCTAGTTAGGAACCAGTTCAGTCTAGTTAGGAACCAGTTCAGTCTAGTTAAGAACCAGTTCAGTCTAGTTAGGAACCAGTTTAGTCTAGTTAGGAACCAGTTCAGTCTACTTAAGAACCAGTTCAGCCTAGTTAGGAACCAGTTCAGTCTAGTTAGGAACCAGTTTAATCTAGTTAGGAACCAGTTCAGTCTAGTTAGGAACCAGTTCAGTCTAGTTAGGAACCAGTTTAGTCTAGTTAGGAACCAGTTCAGTCTAGTTAGGAACCAGTTTAGTCTAGTTAGGAACCAGTTCAGTCTAGTTAGGAACCAGTTCAGCCTAGTTAGGAACCAGTTCAGTCTAGTTAGGAACCAGTTCAGCCTAGTTAGGAACCAGTTCAGTCTAGTTAGGAACCAGTTCAGTCTAGTTAGGAACCAGTGTGTATAATATACTATACATTAGTTGCGCAGCAACTCACTGCCTTCCTGAAGACAAAACAACGTATACGAAATGCTTCAGTCTGGTTTTAGACCCCATCATAGCACTGAGACGGCACTTGTGAAGGTGGTAAATTACCTTTTAGTGCTCCTAGACCTTAGTGCTGCTTTTGATACCATCGATCACCACATTCTTTTGGAGAGATTGGAAACCAAAATTGGTCTACACGGACAAGTTCTGGCCTGGTTTAGATCTTATCTGTCAGAAAGATATCAGTTTGTCTCTGTGAATGGTTTGTCCTCTGACAAATCAACTGTAAATTTCAGTGTTCCTCAAGGTTCCGTTTTAGGACCACTATTGTTTTCACTATATATTTTACCTCTTGGGGATGTTATTCGAAAACATAATTTTAACTTTCACTGCTATGACGATGACACACAGCTGTACATTTCAATGAAACACGGTGAAGCCCCAAAATTGCCCTTGCTAGAAGCATGTGTTTCAGACATGAGGAAGTGGATAGCTGCAAACTTTCTACTTTTAAACTCGGACAAAACAGATGTGCTTGTTCTAGGTCCCAAGAAACAAAGAGATCTTCTGTTGAATCTGACAATTAATCTTAATGGTTGTACAGTCATCTCAAATAAAACGGTGAAGGACCTCGGCGTTACTCTGGACCCTGATCTCTCTTTTGAAGAACATATCAAGATCATTTCAAGGACAGCTTTTTTCCATCTACGTAACATTGCAAAAATCAGAAACTTTCTGTCCTAAAATGATGCAGAAAAATTAATCCATGCTTTTGTCACTTCTAGGTTAGACTACTGCAATGCTCTACTTTCCGGCTACCCGGATAAAGTACTAAATAAACTTCAGTTAGTGCTAAATACAGCTGCTAGAATCCTGACTAGAACCAACAAATTTGATCATATTACTCCAGTGCTAGCCTCTCTACACTGGCTTCCTGTCATAGCAAGGGCTGATTTCAAGGTTTTACTGCTAACCTACAAAGCATTACATGGGCAAGCTCCTACCTATCTCTCTGATTTGGTCCTGCTGTACATACCTACACGTACGCTACGGTCATAAGACGCAGGCCTCCCAATTGTCCCTAGAATTTCTAAGCAAACAGCTGGAGGCAGGGCTTTCTCCTATAGAGCTCCATTTTTATGGAACGGTCTGCCTACCCATTTCAGAGACGCAAACTCGGTCTCAACCTTTAAGTCTTTACTGAAGACTCATCTCTTCAGTGGGTCATATGATTGAGTGTAGTCTGGCCCAGGAGTGGGAAGGTGAACGGAAAGGCTCTGGAGCAACGAACCGCCCTTGCTGTCTCTGCCTGGCCGGTTCACCTCTTTCCACTGGGATTCTCTGCCTCTAACCCTATTACAGGGGCTGGAGTCACTGGCTTACTGGGGCTCTCTCATGCCATCCCTGGAAGAGGTGATTCACTGATGTGGTCATCCTGTCTGGGTTGGCGCCCCCCCTTGGGTTGTGCCATGGCGGAGATCTTTGTGGGCTATACTCAGCCTTGTCTATGGATGTTAAGTTGGTGGTTGAAGATATCCCTCTAGTGGTGTGGGGGATGTGCTTTGGCAAAGTGGGTGGGGTTATATCCTTCCTGTTTGGCCCTGTCCAGGGGTGTCCTCGGATCGGGCCACAGCGTCTCCTGACCCCTCCTGTCTCAGCCTCCAGTATTTATGCTGCAGTAGTTTATGTGTCGGGGGGCTAGGGTCAGTTTGTTATATCTGGAATATTTCTCCTGTCCTATTCGGTGTCCTGTGTGAATCTAAGTGTGCGTTCTCTTTCTTTCTCTCACTCGGAGGACCTGAGCCCTAGGACCATGCCCCAGGACTGCCTGACATGATGACTCCTTGCTGTCCCCAGTCCACCTGACTGTGCTGCTGCTTCAGTTTCAACTGTTCTGCCTTATTATTATTGGACCATGTTGGTCATTTATGAACATTTGAACATCTTGTCCATGTTCTGTTATAATCTCCACCCAGCACAGCCAGAAGAGGACTGGCCACCCCACATAGCCTGGTTGCTCTCTAGGTTTCTTCCTAGGTTCTGGCCTTTCTAGGGAGTTTATCCTACCCACCGTGCTTCTACGCCTGCATTGCTTGCTGTTTGGGGTTTTAGGCTGGGTTTCTGTACAGCACTTTGAGATATCAGCTGATGTACGAAGGGCTATATAAATACATTTGATTTGATTTGATGACCAGTGTGTATAATATACTATACATTACATTACCAGTGTGTGTAATATACTATTCTTTAGATTCCCAGTGTGTATAATATACTATAAATTAGATTCTCAGAGTGTATAATATACTATACTTTAGATTCCCAGTGTGTATAATATACTATACATTATAGTCCCAGGCCTCAATACATGTCAGTAACTGTATAAGCATTAAACTTTAGAAGCAGAACTCAGTTGTTTCTAAACCCATATAGGACATTTCTGAACATTCAATTGACTGGGTATCTACATGACTGGGTATCTACATGACTGGGTATCTACATGACTGGGTATCTACATGACTGGGTACCTACATGACTGGGTATCTACATGACTGGGTATCTACATGACTGGGTATCTACATGACTGGCTACCGACATGACTGGGTATCGATATGATTGGGTACCTACATGATTGGGTACCTACATGACTGGGTATCTATATGTTTGGGTACCTACATGACTGGGTATCTACATGGCTGGGTATCTACATGACTGGGTATCTACATGACTGGGTATCTACATGATTGGGTATCTACATGACTGGGTATCGATATGATTGGGTACCTACATGATTGGGTATCTACATGACTGGGTATCTATATGATTGGGTACCTACATGACTGGGTATCTACATGACTGGGTATCTATATGACTGGGTATCTACATGACTGGGTATCTACATGACTGGCTACCGACATGACTGGCTACCTACATGACCGGGTACCTACATGACCGGGTATCTACATGACTGGGTATCTACATGACTGGGTATCTACATGACTGGATATCTACATGACTGGCTACCGACATGACTGGCTACCGACATGACTGGCTACCTACATGACCGGGTACCTACATGACTGGGTATCGACATGACTGGATATCTACATGACTGGGTACCTACGTGACTGGGTATCTACATGACTGGGTACCTACATGACTGGGTACCTACATGACTGGGTATTTACATGACTGGGTATCTACATGACTGGGTATCTACGTGACTGGGTACCTACGTGACTGGGTACCTACATGACTGGGTATCTACATGACTGGGTATCTACATGACTGGGTATCTACATGACTGGCTACCGACATGACTGGGTATCGATATGATTGGGTACCGACATGATTGGGTACCTACATGACTGGGTATCTACATGACTGGGTATCTACATGACTGGGTATCTACATGACTGGTTATCTACATGACTGGGTATCTACATGACTGGCTACCTACATGACTGGCTACCTACATGACCGGGTACCTACATGACTGGGTATCTACATAACTGGGTATCTACATGACTAGCTACCGACATGACTGGCTAACGACATGACTGGCTACCTACATGACCGGGTACCTACATGACCGGGTATCTACATGACTGGGTATCTACATGACTGGGTATATACATGACTGGGTATCTACATGACTGGGTACCTACATGACTGGGTATCTACATGACTGGGTACCTACATGACTGGGTACCTACATGACTGGGTATCTACATGACTGGGTATCTACATGACTGGGTACCTACATGACTGGCTACCTACATGACTGGCTATCTGGGTATGTCTCCAGCTTCAGATTTTTGCAATTCGTTGCAGTCACTGGCAGCAGAGAACTGGAAGGAAAGGAGGCCAAAGCAGGTGTTGGCATTGGGGATGACCAGTGACATATACCTGCTGGAGCGCATGCTACGTGTGGGTGTTGTTATCGTGACCAGTGAGCTGAGATAATTTGGAGCTCTACCTAGCATAGACTTATAGATGACCTGTCGCCAGTGGCGAATATGTAGCGAGGGCCAGCCGACTAGAGCATACAGGTCGCAGTGTTGGGTGGTTTAAAGGGCTTTGGTAACAAAATGGATGGCACTGTGATAGACTGCATCCAGTTTGCTGAGTAAAGTATTGGAAGCTATTTTGTAGATGACATCGCCTGGTAAAAGGTGAAATATATATATTTTAAAAAGTAAAGTCCATTATGATGTAATAGAAAGAAGTTTATGCTCATGAACATTTATTTCATAATGAACGTCCTCCCTCATCTTAAACAGCACCAACCGCCACTGGTGTGTCCATATAGTAGCTTTTGCTTGGTGAAAGTTTTGTTGGTAGAAAGTTGTAAGTTTGAGCCAGACCTCCCTTCATTGCTAATATATATATAGTGTGTGTGTGTGTGTGTGTGTGTGTGTGTGTGTGTGTGTGTGTGTGTGTGTGTGTGTGTGTGTGTGTGTGTGTGTGTGTGTGTGTGTGTGTGTGTGTGTGTGTGTGTGTGTGTGTGTGTGTGATAAAGAGCCGCTCCACATCCACAGCAGAGGGATTAATTTGGGTTTAGACTTTAGAGGGACAAGGTATGGAGTCTTAATTTTCAGCCACTGCAGATCTGTGGGGTTTCTTTTTGTGTGCATTTCTCTCTCTTCCCTCCCTCCCTCCCTCCCTCCCTCCCTCCCTCCCTCCCTCCCTCCCTCCCTCCCTCCCTCCCTCCCTCCCTCCCTCCCTCCCTCCCTCCCTCCCTCCCTCCCTCCCTCCCTCCCTCCCTCCCTCCATCCATCCCTCCCTCCCTCCCTCCCTCCCTCCCTCCATCCCTCCATCCTCCCTCCCTCCCTCCCTCCCTCCCTCCCTCCATCCCTCCCTCCCTCCCTCCCTCCCTCCCTCCCTCCCTCCCCCTCCCTCCCTCCCTCCCTCCCTCCCTCCCTCCCTCCCTCCCTCCCTCTACCTCCTTCCCTCCCTCCCTCCCTCCCTCTCCCTCCCTCCCTCCCTCCCTCCCTCCCTCCATCTCTCCCGCTGTAGTCATTTAGAAATCTGTTATTTTCATGACCCTGTCGTGTTTGGATATTGCCTTTCTAATCTTGCTGACTAGGGACAATATTTATGTATTGTTTTTCAATATCCTTTTCTCATGTTCACGCATACAGAGAGCCTGGCAACATCACACACTTCACCGCTCTGCATCAAAACCCTGCTTTTATCATGCAAGTCCTCATTCTAATGCTCCGTATCCTCCTCCTCCTCTCTCTGCACCTCCTCCTCCTCTAACCCTCATTCTCCTCCTCCTCCAACTCATCCTCTCTAACCCTCATTATCCTCCTCCCCTCTCTGCACCTCCTCCTCTCATCCTCCCTTCTCTATCCTCCTCTTTCTCGTCCTCCCGCTTCGCCTCTCCCCTCTCTGCTCCTCATCCTCCCTCCCTTACAACCCTCCCTCCCTCCCTCCCTCCCTCCCTCCCTCCCCTCCCTCCCTCCCTCCCTCCCTCCTCTTCCCCTCTCTCCCCTCTATGCTCCTCATCCTCCTCCCTACCTCCTCCTCCCCTCTCTCCCCTCTCTGCTCCTCGTCCTCCCTCCCTACCTCCTCCTCCCCTCTCTCCCCTCTCTGCTCCTCGTCCTCCCTCCCTACCTCCTCCTCCCCTCTCTCCCCTCTCTGCTCCTCGTCCTCCCTCCCTACCTCCTCCTCCCCTCTCTCCCCTCTCTGCTCCTCGTCCTCCCTCCCTACCTCCTCCTCCCCTCTCTCCCCTCTCTGCTCCTCGTCCTCCCTCCCTACCTCCTCCTCCCCTCTCTCCCCTCTCTGCTCCTCATCCTCCCTCCCTACCTCCTCCTCCCCTCTCTCCCTCTCTGCCTCTCCTCCCTCCTCCCTACCTCCTCCTCCCCTCTCTGCCTCTCCTCCCTCACTCCCTACCTCCTCCTCCCCTCTCAGCCTCTCCTCCCTCCCTACCTCCTCCTCCCCTCTCTGCCTCTCCTCCCTCACTCCCCCTACCTCCTCCTCCCCTCTCAGCCTCTCCTCCCTCCCTACCTCCTCCTCCCCTCTCTCCCCTCTCTGCCTCTCCTCCCTCACTCCCTACCTCCTCCTCCCCTCTCTGCCTCTCCTCCCTCACTCCCTACCTCCTCCTCCCCTCTCAGCCTCTCCTCCCTCCCTACCTCCTCCTCCCCTCTCTGCCTCTCCTCCCTCACTCCCTACCTCCTCCTCCCCTCTCAGCCTCTCCTCCCTCCCTACCTCCTCCTCCCCTCTCTGCCTCTCCTCCCTCCCTCCCAACCTCCCTCCTCCTCCTCCTCTCCCCTATAAACTAGTCCACTCCACATATGAATCGGAACAGACGAGTTCTTGTTGGATTCTTGTCTGTTAGAGTGTCTGGCCTGCATACTATAGGCCTCTTTTAAATATGTGTTTTACCTCCGGCCCCATAGTAGTGTTCACTTAGTAGTGTTCACTTAGTGGTGTTCACTTAGTAAAGGAAACGCATCATAAACATGTCTTTAATGTGTGTTGGTCCCCTGATGTGATTGGTCCACCCCCGGTCTCCCCCTCCTCCCTTCTCCTCCCCTGGACACTGACCCTAACTAGATGTCTGACAGATAAACAGAACACAAGCGTGACCTGCATAGAGATGCTACTATAACACTCTCTCTCACACACACACACACACACACACACACACACACACACACACACACACACACACACACACACACACACACACACACACACACACACACACACACACACACACACACACACACACACACACACACACACACAGACACAGACACAGACACAGACACACACACACACACACACACACACACACAAAACATATTATACACAGACACACACACATTACAAACACATTATACACACACACACACACACACACACACACACACACACACACACACACACACACACACACACACACACACACACACACACACACACACACACACACACACACACACACACACACACACACACACACACACACACACACACACACACACACACACATACACACATTCATACATACACACATTATGAACACACACACACACACACACAAACACACAAAAACAAGCTCACAGACAAGCTTGACCTGAAGATCCTGTGAGTGGGGGAGTGTGTGTGTGTGTGTGTGTGTGTGTGTGTGTGTGTGTGTGTGTGTGTGTGTGTGTGTGTGTGTGTGTGTGTGTGTGTGTGTGTGTGTGTGTGTGTGTGTGTGTGTGTGTGTGTGTGTGTGCTTGCTCGTTTTCTTATGTGTGTGTGCTGAATCCACTATGTCTCTGGCTGGCTGTTTTGGTCCAGAATCAGTGCCTCCATGTTAACTAGTTCTCTACCAGACTACAGAGCAGACGGCAGCTGTCTCAACCTTAACACAGATGTATCATTGCTGACAGTCCAAAGTGTTAAGAAGTGATTCAAGGCTCTCTCCCTCTGTACGTGTGTGTGCTTCTCTGTGTGTGTGTTTCACTGTGTGTGTGTGTGTGTGTGTGTTTATGTGTGTGTGTGTGTGTTTTTGTGTGTATGTGTGTGATAACAGAGAGGATTGGGTCTGAAGGTATTTGTGTTGGTTACATAATGACGTTCGAAGCCTCTGAGACTTACCAGCCTAAGGGTTTGATAAAGGACACACACACACACACACACACACACACACACACACACACACACACACACACACACACACACACACACACACACACACACACACACACACACACACACACACACACACACACACACACACACACACACACACTGCGGCAGAGATGGCGATTGGTGTGTAACGATGATATATGAGTTGGAGGAGGATGTCAGTACAGTCAGGTCGTCAAATATTCAAGGCTGGTTTGATATGCAGACTAGTGTGTGTGTGTGTGTGTGTGTGTGTGTGTGTGTGTGTGTGTGTGTGTGTGTGTGTGTGTGTGTGTGTGTGTGTGTGTGTGTGTGTGTGTGTGTGTGTGTGTGTGTGTGTGTGTGTGTTACATTTGACATGCAGGGTATAGAGTTGAGGTCATAGAACGTGTAACATAACATCAAGATACTCACACAATCACTACACCGCCTGGGAATCAAGATACTCACACAATCAATACACCGCCTGGGAATCAAGACACCCACACAATCACTACACCGCCTGGGAATCAAGATACTCACACAATCAATACACCGCCTGGGAATCAAGACACCCACACAATCACTACACCGCCTGGGAATCAAGACACTCACACAATCACTACACCGCCTGGGAATCAAGACACCCACACAATCACTACACCGCCTGGGAATCAAGATACTCACACAATCACTACACCGCCTGGGAATCAAGACACCCACACAATCACTACACCGCCTGGGAATCAAGATACTCACACAATCAATACACCGCCTGGGAATCAAGACACCCACACAATCACTACACCACCTGGGAATCAAGATACTCACACAATCACTACACCGCCTGGGAATCAAGATACCCACACAATCACTACACCGCCTGGGAATCAAGATACCCACACAATCACTACACCGCCTGGGAATCAAGATACCCACACAATCACTACACCACCTGGGAATCAAGATACCCACACAATCACTACACCGCCTGGGAATCAAGACACCCACACAATCACTACACCACCTGGGAATCAAGATACTCACACAATCAATACACCGCCTGGGAATCAAGACACCCACACAATCACTACACCACCTGGGAATCAAGATACTCACACAATCACTACACCGCCTGGGAATCAAGATACCCATACAATCACTACACCACCTGGGAATCAAGACACCCACACAATCACTATACCACCTGGGAATCAAGATACTCACACAATCACTACACCGCCTGGGAATCAAGATACCCACACAATCACTACACCGCCTGGGAATCCAGATACCCACACAATCACTACACCGCCTGGGAATCAAGATACCCACACAATCACTACACCACCTGGGAATCAAGATACCCACACAATCACTACACCGCCTGGGAATCAAGATACGGCGCACTGCAATGTAACACACACACACACACACACACACACACACACACACACACACACACACACACACACACACACACACACACACACACACACACACACACACACACACACACACACACACACACATACTTGGAGTGATGTAATCGATACTGATGGCCAGTAACCAAGTTGTAGTATGAATAAAATATTTAAAAGCTCTGCTTCTTGGTTCCATTACAGGGTGGAAGACACCTCATACAGTTGCTGTCAGATCGTACCTTCACTGCACTGCTGCTAGTCTCTGACATCTGTACAATCATGTGCAGTCTTGTTTAGCAGCCGTATGGTTTGGAGGTGGAAGCTGTTCAGGGTCTGGTTGGTTCCAGTCTTGTTTAGCAGCCGTATGGTTTGGGGGTGGAAGCTGTTCAGGGTCCGCTTGGTTCCAGTCTTGTTTAGCAGCCGTATGGTTTGGGGGTGGAAGCTGTTCAGGGTCCGCTTGGTTCCAGTCTTGTTTAGCAGCCGTATGGTTTGGGGGTGGAAGCTGTTCAGGGTCCGCTTGGTTCCAGTCTTGTTTAGCAGCCGTATGGTTTGGGGGTGGAAGCTGTTCAGGGTCCGCTTGGTTCCAGTCTTGTTTAGCAGCCGTATGGTTTGGGGGTGGAAGCTGTTCAGGGTCCGCTTGGTTCCAGTCTTGTTTAGCAGCCGTATGGTTTGGGGGTGGAAGCTGTTCAGGGTCCGGTTGGTTCCAGTCTTGTTTAGCAGCCGTATGGTTTGGGGGTGGAAGCTGTTCAGGGTCCGCTTGGTTCCAGTCTTGTTTAGCAGCCGTATGGTTTGGGGGTGGAAGCTGTTCAGGGTCCGCTTGGTTCCAGTCTTGTTTAGCAGCCGTATGGTTTGGGGTGGAAGCTGTTCAGGGTCCGCTTGGTTCCAGTCTTGTTTAGCAGCCGTATGGTTTGGGGGTGGAAGCTGTTCAGGGTCCGCTTGGTTCCAGTCTTGTTTAGCAGCCGTATGGTTTGGGGGTGGAAGCTGTTCAGGGTCTGGTTGGTTCCAGTCTTGTTTAGCAGCCGTATGGTTTGGGGGTGGAAGCTGTTCAGGGTCCGGTTGGTTCCAGTCTTGTTTAGCAGCCGTATGGTTTGGGGGTGGAAGCTGTTCAGGGTCCGGTTGGTTCCAGTCTTGTTTAGCAGCCGTATGGTTTGGGGGTGGAAGCTGTTCAGGGTCCGCTTGGTTCCAGTCTTGTTTAGCAGCCTTATGGTTTGGGGGTGGAAGCTGTTCAGGGTCCGCTTGGTTCCAGTCTTGTTTAGCAGCCGTATGGTTTGGGGGTGGAAGCTGTTCAGGGTCCGGTTGGTTCCAGTCTTGTTTAGCAGCCGTATGGTTTGGGGGTGGAAGCTGTTCAGGGTCCGCTTGGTTCCAGTCTTGTTTAGCAGCCGTATGGTTTGGGGGTGGAAGCTGTTCAGGGTCCGCTTGGTTCCAGTCTTGTTTAGCAGCCGTATGGTTTGGGGGTGGAAGCTGTTCAGGGTCCGCTTGGTTCCAGTCTTGTTTAGCAGCCGTATGGTTTGGGGGTGGAAGCTGTTCAGGGTCCGCTTGGTTCCAGTCTTGTTTAGCAGCCGTATGGTTTGGGGGTGGAAGCTGTTCAGGGTCTGGTTGGTTCCAGTCTTGTTTAGCAGCCGTATGGTTTGGGGGTGGAAGCTGTTCAGGGTCCGGTTGGTTCCAGTCTTGTTTAGCAGCCGTATGGTTTGGGGGTGGAAGCTGTTCAGGGTCCGCTTGGTTCCAGTCTTGTTTAGCAGCTTTATGGTTTGGGGGTGGAAGCTGTTCAGGGTCCGCTTGGTTCCAGTCTTGTTTAGCAGCCGTATGGTTTGGGGGTGGAAGCTGTTCAGGGTCCGGTTGGTTCCAGTCTTGTTTAGCAGCCGTATGGTTTGGGGGTGGAAGCTGTTCAGGGTCCGCTTGGTTCCAGTCTTGTTTAGCAGCCGTATGGTTTGGGGGTGGAAGCTGTTCAGGGTCCGCTTGGTTCCAGTCTTGTTTAGCAGCCGTATGGTTTGGGGGTGGAAGCTGTTCAGGGTCCGCTTGGTTCCAGTCTTGTTTAGCAGCCGTATGGTTTGGGGGTGGAAGCTGTTCAGGGTCCGCTTGGTTCCAGTCTTGTGTAGCAGCCGTATGGTTTGGGGGTGGAAGCTGTTCAGGGTCCGCTTGGTTCCAGTCTTGTTTAGCAGCCGTATGGTTTGGGGGTGGAAGCTGTTCAGGGTCCGCTTGGTTCCAGTCTTGTTTAGCAGCCGTATGGTTTGGGGGTGGAAGCTGTTCAGGGTCTGGTTGGTTCCAGTGTTGTTTAGCAGCCGTATGGTTTGGGGGTGGAAGCTGTTCAGGGTCCGGTTGGTTCCAGTCTTGTTTAGCAGCCGTATGGTTTGGGGGTGGAAGCTGTTCAGGGTCCGGTTGGTTCCAGTCTTGTTTAGCAGCCGTATGGTTTGGGGGTGGAAGCTGTTCAGGGTCCGCTTGGTTCCAGTCTTGTTTAGCAGCCGTATGGTTTGGGGTGGAAGCTGTTCAGGGTCCGCTTGGTTCCAGTCTTGTTTAGCAGCCGTATGGTTTGGGGGTGGAAGCTGTTCAGGGTCCGCTTGGTTCCAGTCTTGTTTAGCAGCCGTATGGTTTGGGGGTGGAAGCTGTTCAGGGTCCGCTTGGTTCCAGTCTTGTTTAGCAGCCGTATGGTTTGGGGGTGGAAGCTGTTCAGGGTCTGGTTGGTTCCAGTCTTGTTTAGCAGCCGTATGGTTTGGGGGTGGAAGCTGTTCAGGGTCCGGTTGGTTCCAGTCTTGTTTAACAGCCGTATGGTTTGGGGGTGGAAGCTGTTCAGGGTCCGGTTGGTTCCAGTCTTGTTTAGCAGCCGTATGGTTTGGGGGTGGAAGCTGTTCAGGGTCCGCTTGGTTCCAGTCTTGTTTAGCAGCCTTATGGTTTGGGGGTGGAAGCTGTTCAGGGTCCGCTTGGTTCCAGTCTTGTTTAGCAGCCGTATGGTTTGGGGGTGGAAGCTGTTCAGGGTCTGGTTGGTTCCAGTCTTGTTTAGCAGCCGTATGGTTTGGGGGTGGAAGCTGTTCAGGGTCGGCTTGGTTCCAGTCTTGTTTAGCAGCCGTATGGTTTGGGGGTGGAAGCTGTTCAGGGTCCGGTTGGTTCCAGTCTTGTTTAGCAGCCGTATGGTTTGGGGGTGGAAGCTGTTCAGGATCCGGTTGGTTCCAGACTTGTTTAGCAGCCGTATGGTTTGGGGGTGGAAGCTGTTCAGGGTCCGGTTGGTTCCAGTCTTGTTTAGCAGCCGTATGGTTTGGGGGTGGAAGCTGTTCAGGGTCCGGTTGGTTCCAGTCTTGTTTAGCAGCCGTATGGTTTGGGGGTGGAAGCTGTTCAGGGTCCGGTTGGTTCCAGTCTTGTTTAGCAGCCGTATGGTTTGGGGGTGGAAGCTGTTCAGGGTCCGGTTGGTTCCAGTCTTGTTTAGCAGCCGTATGGTTTGGGGGTGGAAGCTGTTCAGGGTCCGGTTGGTTCCAGTCTTGTTTAGCAGCCGTATGGTTTGGGGGTGGAAGCTGTTCAGGGTCCGGTTGGTTCCAGTCTTGTTTAGCAGCCGTATGGTTTGGGGGTGGAAGCTGTTCAGGGTCCGGTTGGTTCCAGTCTTGTTTAGCAGCCGTATGGTTTGGGGGTGGAAGCTGTTCAGGGTCCGGTTGGTTCCAGTCTTGTTTAGCAGCCGTATGGTTTGGGGGTGGAAGCTGTTCAGGGTCCGGTTGGTTCCAGTCTTGTTTAGCAGCCGTATGGTTTGGGGGTGGAAGCTGTTCAGGGTCCGCTTGGTTCCAGTCTTGTTTAGCAGCCTTATGGTTTGGGGTGGAAGCTGTTCAGGGTCCGGTTGGTTCCAGTCTTGTTTAGCAGCCTTATGGTTTGGGGGTGGAAGCTGTTCAGGGTCCGGTTGGTTCCAGTCTTGTTTAGCAGCCTTATGGTTTGGGGGTGGAAGCTGTTCAGGGTCCGGTTGGTTCCAGTCTTGTTTAGCAGCCTTATGGTTTGGGGGTGGAAGCTGTTCAGGGTCCGGTTGGTTCCAGTCTTGTTTAGCAGCCTTATGGTTTGGGGGTGGAAGCTGTTCAGGGTCCGGTTGTTTCCAGTCTTGTTTTGCAGCCTTATGGTTTGGGGGTGGAAACTGTTCAGGGTCCGGTTGGTTCCAGTCTTGTTTAGCAGCCGTATGGTTTGGGGGTGGAAGCTGTTCAGGGTCCGGTTGGTTCCAGTCTTGTTTAGCAGCCGTATGGTTTGGGGGTGGAAGCTGTTCAGGGTCCGGTTGGTTCCAGTCTTGTTTAGCAGCCGTATGGTTTGGGGGTGGAAGCTGTTCAGGGTCCGGTTGGTTCCAGTCTTGTTTAGCAGCCGTATGGTTTGGGGGTGGAAGCTGTTCAGGGTCCGGTTGGTTCCAGTCTTGTTTAGCAGCCTTATGGTTTGGGGGTGGAAGCTGTTCAGGGTCCGGTTGGTTCCAGTCTTGTTTAGCAGCCTTATGGTTTGGGGGTGGAAGCTGTTCAGGGTCCGCTTGGTTCCAGTCTTGTTTAGCAGCCGTATGGTTTGGGGGTGGAAGCTGTTCAGGGTCCGCTTGGTTCCAGTCTTGTTTAGCAGCCTTATGGTTTGGGGGTGGAAGCTGTTCAGGGTCCGGTTGGTTCCAGTCTTGTTTAGCAGCCTTATGGTTTGGGGGTGGAAGCTGTTCAGGGTCCGGTTGGTTCCAGTCTTGTTTAGCAGCCGTATGGTTTGGGGGTGGAAGCTGTTCAGGGTCCGGTTGGTTCCAGTCTTGTTTAGCAGCCTTATGGTTTGGGGGTGGAAGCTGTTCAGGGTCCGGTTGGTTCCAGTCTTGTTTAGCAGCCTTATGGTTTGGGGGTGGAAGCTGTTCAGGGTCCGGTTGGTTCCAGTCTTGTTTAGCAGCCTTATGGTTTGGGGGTGGAAGCTGTTCAGGGTCCGGTTGTTTCCAGTCTTGTTTAGCAGCCTTATGGTTTGGGGGTGGAAACTGTTCAGGGTCTGGTTGGTTCACTGTTACCATGGTAGCAGAGAGAACAGCTGGAGACTTTCCCACCTTCCATCCATTCCTCCCTCTATCCCTCCACGCCATCCCACCTTCCTTCCATCCATCCATCCCTCCCTCTATCCCTCCACGCATCCCACCTTCCTTTCTTCCATCCATCCATCCATCCCCCCCCTCCCTCCCTCCCTCCCTCCCTCCCTCCCTCCCTCCCTCCCTCCCTCCCTCCCTCCCTCCCTCCCTCCCTCCCTCCCTCCCTCCCTCCCTCCACGCCATCCCACCTTCCATCCCTCCATCCCCCCCTCCATCCCTTCATCTCTCTCTCACCACCCGTCCCACCTTCCGTCTATCCATCCCTCCCTCTATCCCTCCACGCCATCCCACCTTCCATCCCTCCATCCCTACATCTCTCTCTCACCACCCCATCCCACCATCCATCCATCCATCCCTCCCTCCATCCCTCTATCTCTCTCTCACCACCCCGTCCCACCTCATCCACTGTACTAGCTTTTCTAGACAGACAACAACATGACATTTAAAGTCAGTCCGTTGGGGTGTACGGTGTTATTGTAATTAAGTCAGTGAATCTACAGTATTGACCATTTCATTGTTCAGTGTCCAATTTCAACGCGGACAGACAAATACAGACACGCACACGCACACACACACACACACACACACACACACACACACACACACACACACACACACACACACACACACACACACACACACACACACACACACACACACACACACACACACACACACACACACACACACACACACACACACACACAGCCTTGTTTACCTGGGTGGTGGCCTGGAGGAAATGTTGTTGCTTTGTTGTTGTTTAGGGCTGTCCCCATCGTCTCTCCTCTCCTTCTCTCCACTCCTCTCCTCCCTCACTCCTCCCTCACTTCTCCTCTCCTCCCTCACTCCCCTCCTCCCTCACTCCTTCTCTCCACTCCTCTCCTCCCTCACTCCTCCCTCACTTCTCCTCTCCTCCCTCACTCCCCTCCTCCCTCAATCCTCTCCTCCCTCACTCCTCCTCTCCACCCTCACTCCTCCTCTCCCTCCCTCACTCCTTCTCTCCTCTCCTCCCTGACTCCCCCTCTCCCCCTCACTCCTCCTCTCCTCCCTCACTCCTCTCCTCCCTCACTCCTCCCTCACTTCTCCTCTCCTCCCTCACTCCCCTCCTCCCTCAATCCTCTCCTCACTCACTCCTTCTCTCCTCTCCTCCCTCAATCCTCCTCTCCTCCCTCACTCCTTCTCTCCTCTCCTCCCTGACTCCCCCTCTCCTCCCTCACTCCTTCTCTCCTCTCCTCCCTGACTCCCCCTCTCCCCCTCACTCCTCCTCTCCTCCATGACTCCTCCTCTCCTCCCTCACTCCTCCTCTCCTCCATGACTCCTCCTCTCCCCCTCACTCCTCCTCTCCTCCATGACTCCTCCTCTCCTCCCTCACTCCTTCTCTCCTCTCCTCCCTGACTCCCCCTCTCCTCCCTCACTCCTTCTCTCCTCTCCTCCCTGACTCCCCCTCTCCCCTCACTCCTCCTCTCCTCCCTCACTCCTCCTCTCCTCATCACTCCTCCATTCCTCTCCTCTCTCATTCCTCCTCTCTTCTCCTCACCACTCCTTCTCTCCTCTCCTCATCACCCCTCCTTTCCTCCCCTCTCTCACTCCTCTCCTCACTCTAGCCAAATGTTCTACTTAGTCGGTTTCACTTAATCTCTCTCGACCCCTCTCTCTCACTCTCTTTCTCTTCCCTCTTCCCCTCTCTCTATCTTTCCCCTCTCTCTCTCTTTACTCCATCTCCTCTCTTTCTCTCCGTCTCCGTCTCCGTTTATCTCTCTCTCTCAGACAGTTAAAAATTGAAGACTGGTGTTATATCTTTCCTCAGAGAGAGAGAGAAACTTTGAAATTAAAAGAGGTAAAGGGAGAAGGCCAGAAAGAGAGATAGGAAGAGCGAGAGAGAGAGAGAGAGAGGGGGAAGAGAGAGAGAGAGAGAGAGAGAGAGAGAGAGAGAGAGAGAGAGAGAGAGAGAGAGAGAGAGAGAGAGAGAGAGAGAGAGAGAGAGAGAGAGAGAGAGAGAGAGAGAGAGAGAGAGAGAGAGAGAGAGAGAGAGAGAGAGAGAGAGAGACACACTCACAGACACACACATACACACATACACACAGTGAATTAATCTTTCTCAAATTAGACTGATTTTGGCAGAGAGGAGCTGAGCTATCAGGCGAGCTATTTCTAGGTATTTGTGCGTGTGTGTGTGTGTGTGTGTGTGTGTGTGTGTGTGTGTGTGTGTGTGTGTGTGTGTGTGTGTGTGTGTGTGTGTGTGTGTGTGTGTGTGTGTGTGTGTGTGTGTGTGTGTGTGTGTGTGTGTGCGTGTATGTGTATGCATCCACCATCCCCATCCACCATCCACCATCCCTGTCCCCATTCACCATCCACCATCCACCATCCACCATCCACCATCCACCATCCACCATCCACCATCCACCATCCACATCCCCATCCACCTACCCCATCCCCATTCACCATCCACCATCCACATCCACCATTCACCATCCCCATCCCCATTCACCATCCACCATCCACCATCCACATCCACCATCCACCATCCCCATCCCCCATCCCCATCCCCATTCACCATCCATCATCCACATCCCCATCCACCATCCACCATCCCCGTCCCCATTCACCATCCACCATCCATATCCCCATCCACCATCCCCGTCCCCTTCCACCATCCCCGTCCCCTTCCACCATCCACCATCCCGGTCCCTTCCACCATCCACGTCCCCTTCCACCATCCCCTGTCCCGTCCCGTCCCGTCCCGTCCCGTCCCGTCCCCGTCCCGTCCCGTCCCGTCCCCCCGTCCCGTCCCCATCCCAATCCACCATCCACCATCCCCATCCCAATCCACCATCCACCATCCCGTCCCCATCCCGTCCCCGTCCCCATCCCGTCCCGTCCCCATCCACCATTCACCATCCACCATCCCCATCCACCATCCACCATCCCCCATCCCGTCCCGTCCCGTCCCGTCCCGTCCCGTCCCCGTCCCATCCCAATCCACCATCCCAATCCACCATCCACCATCCCGTCCCTGTCCCCATCCACCATCCACCATCCACCATCCACCATCCACCATCCCCATCCACCATCCCCCATCCACCATCCACCATCCCCATCCCCATCCATCATCCCCATCCCCATCCACCATCCCGTCCCCATCCACCATCCCCATCCACATCCACCATCCCCATCCCCATCCACCATCCCCATCCCCACCCCCATCCCCATCCACCATCCCCGTCCCCATCCACCATCCCCATCCCCACCCCCATCCCCATCCACCATCCCGTCCCCATCCACCATCCCCATCCACCATCCCCATCCACCATCCCCGTCCCCATCCACCATCCCCATCCACCATCCCGTCCCCATCCACCATCCCCATCCACCATCCCCATCCACATCCACCATCCCCATCCACCATCCACCATCCACCATCCACCATCCACCATCCACCATCCACATCCACATCCACATCCCCATCCACCATCCACATCCCCATCCACCATCCCCATCCCCATTCACCATCCCCATCCCCATTCACCATCCACCATCCACCATCCACCATCCCCATCCCCCATCCCCATCCCCATTCACCATCCATCATCCACATCCCCATCCACCATCCACCATCCCCGTCCCCATTCACCATCCACCATCCATATCCCCATCCACCATCCCCGTCCCCTTCCACCATCCCCGTCCCCTTCCACCATCCACCATCCCGGTCCCCTTCCACCATCCACGTCCCCTTCCACCATCCCCCGTCCCCGTCCCCATCCCCGTCCCCGTCCCCGTCCCCGTCCCCGTCCCGTCCCCATCCCCATCCCAATCCACCATCCACCATCCCCATCCCAATCCACCATCCACCATCCCCGTCCCCATCCCCGTCCCCATCCCCGTCCCCGTCCCCGTCCCCATCCACCATTCACCATCCACCATCCCCATCCACCATCCCCCATCTCCGTCCCCGTCCCCGTCCCATCCCAATCCACCATCCCAATCCACCATCCACCATCCCGTCCCTGTCCCCATCCACCATCCACCATCCACCATCCACCATCCCCATCCACCATCCCCATCCACCATCCCCTTCCCCATCCATCATCCCCATCCACCCTCCCCGTCCCCATCCACCATCCCCATCCACATCCACCATCCCCATCCACCATCCCCACCCCCACCCCCACCCCCATCCCCATCCACCATCCCGTCCCCATCCACCATCCCCATCCACCATCCCGTCCCCATCCACCAACCCCATCCACCATACCCATCCACCATCCCCGTCCCCATCCACCATCCCCATCCCCATTCACCATCCATCATCCACGTCCCCTTCCACCATCCCCGTCCCCGTCCCGTCCCCATCCCCGTCCCCGTCCCCATCCCCATCCCAATCCACCATCCACCATCCCCATCCCAATCCACCATCCACCATCCCCGTCCCCATCCCCATCCCGTCCCGTCCCGTCCCGTCCCGTCCCGTCCCGTCCCCATCCACCATTCACCATCCACCATCCCCATCCACCATCCACCATCCCCCATCTCCGTCCCCGTCCCCGTCCCATCCCAATCCACCATCCCAATCCACCATCCACCATCCCGTCCCTGTCCCCATCCACCATCCACCATCCACCATCCCCATCCACCATCCCCCATCCACCATCCCCTTCCCCATCCATCATCCCCATCCCCATCCACCATCCCCGTCCCCATCCACCATCCCCATCCACATCCACCATCCCCATCCACCATCCCCATCCCCACCCCCATCCCCATCCACCATCCCGTCCCCATCCACCATCCCCATCCACCATCCCCGTCCCCGTCCCCATCCACCATCCCCATCCACCATCCCCGTCCCCATCCACCATCCCCATCCACCATCCCCGTCCCCATCCACCATCCCCATCCACCATCCCCATCCACATCCACCATCCCCATCCACCATCCCCATCCACATCCACCATCCACCATCCACATCCCCCATCCCCATCCACCATCCCCGTCCCCATCCACCATCCACATCCCCATCCACATTCACCATCCCCATCCCCATCCACATTCACCATCCCCATCCACATCCACCATCCACCATCCACCATCCACATCCACCATCCCTATCCCCATCGACATCCCCATCCACATCCACCATCCCCATCCACCATCCCCATCCCCACCCCATCCCATCCCATCCCCATCCACATCCACCATCCCCATCCACCATCCACATCCACATCCACCATCCCCATCCACCCCCATCCCTATCCCCATCCCCATCCCCGTCCCCATCCACCATCCCCATCCCCATCCACCATCCCCGTCCCCGTCCCCATCCACCATCCCCATCCACCTTCCCCATCCACATCCACATCCACATCCACATCCACATCCACATCCACCATCCCCATCCCCATCCCCATCCCCATCCCCATACCCATACCCGTCCCGTCCCCGTCCCCATCCACCATCCCCATCCTCATCCTCATCCCCATCCACCATACACCATCCCCATCCCCGTCCCCGTCCACCATCCCTATCCCCATCCCCATCCACCATCCACCATCCACCAACCCCATCCCCATCCCCATCCCCATCCACATCCACATCCACCATCCACCATCCACATCCCCATCCACCATCCCCATCCCCATCCACATCCATATCCACCATCCCCATCCCCATCCATCATCCCCATCCCCATCCACCATCACCATCCCCTTCCACCATTCCCATCCCCATCCACATCCACCATCCCCATCCACCATCCACATCCACCATCCCCATCCACCATCCCTATCCCCATCCACATCCACCATCCCCATCCACATCCACCATCCCCATCCCCATCCCCATCCACCATCCCTATCCCCATCCCCATCCCCATCCACCATCCACCATCCCCATCCACCATCCCCATCAACCATCCACATCCCCATCCACATCCACCATCCCCATCCCCATCCCCATCCCATCCCCATCCACCATCCACCATCCACCATCCACCATCCACCATCCACCATCCCCGTCTATAATGCCCTAGCAAAATCCAGAGCTAATTTGGACAGCGCTCACTGTTGCCCCTAGTGGTTCTACATCATCTCCCGACGTCCTCAGACATGGATGGACGTCGAGTACTGACTTCTATCACTGAGGTACCTTCCTAGCCACACGTCTCTATAGGTAAAATGTGCTCAATATAGAGAATAGAGTAGCATCCCTCCACTCCCCATTCCTCCACCCCCATTCCTCCATCCCTCCATCTCTCCACCCCTGCACCCCCATCCCTCCACCCCTCCATCCCTCCACCCCCATTCCTCCATCCCTCCATCTCTCCACCCCTGCAACCCCATCCCTCCACCACTCCATCCCTCCACCCCCATTCCTCCAACTCTCCATCTCTCCATCCCTCCACCCCTCCATCCCTCCACCCCCATTCCTCCACCTCTCCATCCCTCCAACTCTCCACCCCTCCATATCTCCACCCCTCCATCCCTCCATATCTCCACCTCTCCATCTCTCCATATCTCCACCCCTCCATCCCTCCATATCTCCACCCCTCCATTCCTCCATGTCTCCATCTCTCCACCCCTCCCCCCATTCCTCCATCCCTCGATCTCTCCACCCCTCCACCCCTCCACCCACATTCTTCCATCCCTCCACCCCTCCACCCCTCCACCCCTCCACCCCTCCACCCCTCCACCCCTCCACCCACATTTTTCCATCCCTCTACCCCTCCACCCCTCCACCCCCATTCCTCCATCCCTCCACCCCTCCACCCCTCCACCCACATTCCTCCATCCCTATACCCCTCCACCCCTCCACCCCCATTCCTCCATCCCTCCACCCCTCCACCCCTCCACCCACATTCCTCCATCCCTATACCCCTCCAACCCTCCACCCCCATTCCTCCATCCCTCCACCCCTCCATCTCTCCACCCATCCACCCACATTCCTCCATCCCTATACCCCTCCACCCCTCCACCCCATTCCTCCATCCCTCCAGCCCTCCACCCCTCCACCCACATTCCTCCATCCCTATACCCCTCCACCCCTCCACCCCCATTCCTCCAGCCCTCCACCCCCCACCCCTCCACCCCCATTCCTCCACCCCTCCATCTCTCCACCCATCTCTCCACCCCTCCATCTCTCCAGCCCTTCACCCCCCACCCCTCCACCCCCATTCCTCCACTCCTCCAGCCCTCCACCCCCCACCCCTCCACCCCCATTCCTCCACCCCTCCAGCCCTCCACCCCCACCCCTCCACCCCCATTCCTCCACCCCTCCATCTCTCCACCCCCCACCCCTCCACCCCCATTACTCCAGCCCTCCACCCCCATTCCTCCACCCCCATTCCTCCACCCCCATTCCTCCACCCCCATTCCTCCACCCCTCCACCCCTCCACCTCTCCACCCCTCCACCCCTCCATCTCTCCACCCCTCCACCCCTCCACCCCTCCATCTCTCCACCCTTCCATTCCTCCATCTCTCCACCCCTCCACCCCTCCACCCCTCCACCCCCATCTCTCCACCCCTCCACCCCTCCACCTCTCCACCCCTCCACCCCTCCACCCCTCCACCTCTCCACCCCTACACCCCTCCACCCCTCCACCCCCATTCCTCCAGCCCTCCACCCCCCACCCCTCCACCCCCATTCCTCCACCCCTCCATCTCTCCACCCATCTCTCCACCCCTCCATCTCTCCAGCCCTTCACCCCCCACCCCTCCACCCCCATTCCTCCAGCCCTCCACCCCCCACCCCTCCACCCCCATTCCTCCACCCCTCCAGCCCTCCACCCCCCACCCCTCCACCCCCATTCCTCCACCCCTCCAGCCCTCCACCCCCCACCCCTCCACCCCCATTCCTCCACCCCTCCATCTCTCCACCCCCCACCCCTCCACCCCCATTCCTCCAGCCCTCCCACCCCCCATTCCTCCACCCCCATTCCTCCACCCCATTCCTCCACCCCTCCACCCCTCCACCTCTCCACCCTCCACCCCTCCACCCCTCCATCTCTCCACCCCTCCACCCCTCCACCCCTACACCCCTCCACACCTCCACCCCTCCATCTCTCCACCCCTCCATTCCTCCATCTCTCCACCCCTCCACCCCTCCACCCCTCCACCTCTCCACCCCTCCATCTCTCCACCCCTCCACCCCTCCACCCCTCCACCCCTCCACCCCTCCACCCCTCCATCTCTCCACCCCTCCACCCCTCCACCCCTCCACCCCTCCACCCCTCCACCCCTCCATCTCTCCACCCCTCCATCTCTCCACCCCTCCACCCCTC
>NW_025745997.1:42500-55000 GCF_021184085.1 Oncorhynchus gorbuscha | reverse complement strand
TTCTCTGTGTATATCAATGATGTTGCTCTTGCTGCGGGCGATTTCCTGATCCACCTCTACGCAGACGACACCATTCTATACACTTTCGGCCCGTCATTGGACACTGTGCTATCTAACCTCCAATCGAGCTTCAATGCCATACAACACTCCTTCCGTGGCCTCCAACTGCTCTTAAACGCTAGTAAAACGAAAATGCATGCTTTTCAACCGATCGCTGCCTGCACCCGCATGCCCGACTAGCATCACCACACTGGATGGTTCCGACCTTGAATATGTGGACACCTATAAGTACCTAGGTGTCTGGCTAGACTGCAAACTCTCCTTCCAGACCCATATCAAACATCTCCAATCGAAAATCAAATCAAGAGTCGGCTTTCTATTCCGCAACAAAGCCTCCTTCACTCACGCTGCCAAGCTTACCGTAGTAAAACTGACTATCCTACCGATCCTCGACTTCGGCGATGTCATCTACAAAACTGCTTCCAACACTCTTCTCAGCAAACTGGATGCAGTTTATCACAGTGCCATCCGTTTTGTCACTAAAGCACCTTATACTACCCACCACTGTGACTTGTATGCTCTAGTCGGCTGGCCCTCGCTACATATTCGTCGCCAGACCCACTGGCTCAGGCCATCTACAAGGCCATGCTAGGCAAAGCTCCGCCTTATCTCAGCTCACTGGTCACGATGGCAACACCCATCCGTAGCACGCGCTCCAGCAGGTGTATCTCATTGATCATCCCTAAAGCCAACATCTCATTCGGCCGCCTTTCGTTCCAGTACTCTGCTGCCTGTGACTGGAACGAATTGCAAAAATCGCTGAAGTTGGAGACTTTTATCTCCCTCACCAACTTAAAACATCAGCTATCTGAGCAGCTAACCGATCGCTGCAGCTGTACATAATCTATTGGTAAATAGCCCACCCATTTTCACCTACCTCATCCCCACAGTTTTTATTTATTTACTTTTCTGCTCTTTTGCACACCAATATCTCTACCTGTACATGATCATCTGATCATTTATCACTCCAGTGTTAATCTGCAATATTGTAATTATTCGCCTACCTCCTCATGCCTTTTGCACACATTGTATATAGACTCCCTTTTTTTCTCTACTGTGTTATTGACTTGTTAATTGTTTACTCCATGTGTAACTCTGTGTTGTCTGTTCACACTGCTATACTTTATCTTGGCCAGGTCGCAGTTGCAAATGAGAACCTGTTCTCAACTAGCCTACCTGGTTAAATAAAGGTGAAATAAAATAAATAAAAATAAAATAAATAGCACTATGTGATGACTCTATAGATTATTATGGGATGTGTCTTTATATAGCATTATGGAATGTCTCTATGTATAGCACTATGTGATGACTCTATACAGTATTATGGGATGTCTCTATAGATTACTATGGGATGTCTCTATAGATTACTATGGGATGTCTCTATATATTATTATGGGATGTCTCTATAGATTATTATGGGATGTCTCTATAGATTATTATGGGATGTCTCTATAGATTGTTATGGGATGTCTCCATATATAGCATTATGGGATGTCTCTATAGATTATTATGGGATGTCTCTATAGATTATTATGGGATGTCTCTATAGATTGTTATGGGATGTCTCTATAGATTATTATGGGATGTCTCCATATATAGCATTATGGGATGTCTCTATAGATTATTATGGGATGTCTCTATAGATTATTATGGGATGTCTCTATAGATTATTATGGGATGTCTCTATAGATTGTTATGGGATGTCTCCATATATAGCATTATGGGATGTCTCTATAGATTATTATGGGATGTCTCCATATATAGCATTATGGGATGTCTCTATAGATTATTATGGGATGTCTCTATAGATTATTATGGGATATCTATATAGATTATTATGGGATGTCTCTATATATATATCTTTATTATAGGATGCAATTTGGGACGCTACTATGAGTGTCCTGTATAGAAGTTAGGGTCCATTCGCTCCCTGTATAGGAGTAAGGGTCCATTAGTGCCCTGTATAGGAGTTAGGGTCCATGTGGGGCAGAACTCTGTCTACAGAGTATTATGGGATGTCTACATTATAATGCATGACCATTGGAAAGATATAATAGTCAGCATGTTATAGCTGTTTCAGCATTATCGTAGAGCAGACACCTCCAGCCAACCAGATCACATCAACAAATCGTTGCACACACACAACCGCAAGCACACAATCACAAATACTGCACACACACACACACACACACACACACACACACACACACACACACACACACACACACACACACACACACACACACGCACGCACGCACGCACGCACACGCACGCACGCACACACACACACACACACACACACACACACACACACACACACACACACACACACACACACACACACACACACACACACACACACACACACACACACACACACACACACACACACACACACACACACACAGACACACACACTTTGGGTGCGTCAGCAGAAACAGGCCTACGACAGACACAAGAGACATCTGTAGCTAGCAGACTAAGTCACACCATCTGACACACAAATACACAGACACACACACACACACACACACACACACACACACACACACACACACACACACACACACACACACACACACACACACACACACACACACACACACACACACACACACACACACACACACACACACACACACCCTTAGAGGGCCATTTAAATGAATCTGCCCAGCTGAAATGGAAAGCTGTTACTGCAAAAAAAAGGATACCAATCTGTTTTACACAGCAGGACCATGCAGGTCCGTGTGTGTGTGTGTGCGTGTATGTGACTGTGTGTGTGTGTGTGTGTGTGACTGTGTGTGTGTATGTGACTGTGTGTGTGTGTGTGTGTGTGTGTGTGTGTGTGTGAGACGGTGTGTGTGTGACTGTGTGACTGTGTGACTGTGTGTGTGTGTGTGTGTGTGTGTGTGTGTGTGTGTGTGTGTGTGTGTGTGTGTGTGTGTGTGTGTGTGTGTGTGTGTGTGTGTGTGTGTGTGTGTGTGTGTGTGTGTGTGTGTGTGTGTGTGTGTGTATGACTGTGTGTGTGTGTGTGTGTGTGTATATCAGCTTCAGCACTAGTTAAAATTAGGAGCTGCAACGTCACCATGGCGATCTCAACTAGAGACCTGTCTCTAACTTGAGTCAGAGTCAGGTCTCTGACTAACCTGACAGCCCACCTCATCTCAACTAGAGACCTGACTCTAACTCTAACCTGACAGCCCAGCTCATCTCAACTAGAGACCTGTCTCTAACTCTAACCTGACAGCCCACCTCATCTCAACTAGAGACCTGACTCTAACTCTAACCTGACAGCCCACCTCATCTCAACTAGAGACCTGTCTCTAACCTGACAGCCCACCTCATCTCAACTAGAGACCTGTCTCTAACTCTAACCTGACAGCCCACCTCATCTCAACTAGAGACCTGTCTCTAACTCTAACCTGACAGCCCACCTCATCTCAACTAGAGACCTGTCTCTAACCTGACAGCCCACCTCATCTCAACTAGAGACCTGTCTCTAACCTGACAGCCCACCTCATCTCAACTAGAGACCTGTCTCTAACCTGACAGCCCACCTCATCTCAACTAGAGACCTGTCTCTAACCTGACAGCCCACCTCATCTCAACTAGAGACCTGTCTCTAACCTGACAGCCCACCTCATCTCAACTAGAGACCTGACTCTAACTCTAACCTGACAGCCCACCTCATCACAACTAGAGACCTGTCTCTAACTCTAACCTGACAGCCCAGCTCATCTCAACTAGAGACCTGTCTCTAACTCTAACCTGACAGCCCACCTCATCTCAACTAGAGACCTGTCTCTAACTCTAACCTGACAGCCCACCTCATCTCAACTAGAGACCTGACTCTAACTCTAACCTGACAGCCCACCTCATCACAACTAGAGACCTGTCTCTAACTCTAACCTGACAGCCCAGCTCATCTCAACTAGAGACCTGTCTCTAACCTGACAGCCCACCTCATCTCAACTAGAGACCTGTCTCTAACCTGACAGCCCACCTCATCTCAACTAGAGACCTGTCTCTAACTCTAACCTGACAGCCCAGCTCATCTCAACTAGAGACCTGTCTCTAACCTGACAGCCCACCTCATCTCAACTAGAGACCTGTCTCTAACTCTAACCTGACAGCCCACCTCATCTCAACTAGAGACCTGTCTCTAATTCTAACCTGACAGCCCACCTCATCTCAACTAGAGACCTGTCTCTAACTCTAACCTGACAGCCCACCTCATCTCAACTAGAGACCTGTCTCTAACCTGACAGCCCACCTCATCTCAACTAGAGACCTGTCTCTAACTCTAACCTGACAGCCCACCTCATCTCAACTAGAGACCTGTCTCTAACCTGACAGCCCACCTCATCTCAACTAGAGACCTGTCTCTAACTCTAACCTGACAGCCCACCTCATCTCAACTAGAGACCTGTCTCTCTAACCTGACAGCCCACCTCATCTCAACTAGAGACCTGTCTCTAACTCTAACCTGACAGCCCACCTCATCTCAACTAGAGACCTGTCTCTAACCTGACAGCCCACCTCATCTCAACTAGAGACCTGTCTCTAACCTGACAGCCCACCTCATCTCAACTAGAGACCTGTCTCTAACTCTAACCTGACAGCCCACCTCATCTCAACTAGAGACCTGTCTCTAACTCTAACCTGACAGCCCACCTCATCTCAACTAGAGACCTGTCTCTAACTCTAACCTGACAGCCCACCTCATCTCAACTAGAGACCTGTCTCTAACTCTAACCTGACAGCCCACCTCATCTCAACTAGAGACCTGTCTCTAACTCTAACCTGACAGCCCAGCTCATCTCAACTAGAGACCTGTCTCTAACTCTAACCTGACAGCCCACCTCATCTCAACTAGAGACCTGTCTCTAACCTGACAGCCCACCTCATCTCAACTAGAGACCTGTCTCTAACTCTAACCTGACAGCCCACCTCATCTCAACTAGAGACCTGTCTCTAACTCTAACCTGACAGCCCACCTCATCTCAACTAGAGACCTGTCTCTAACTCTAATCTGACAGCCCACCTCATCTCAACTAGAGACCTGTCTCTAACTCTAACCTGACAGCCCACCTCATCTCAACTAGAGACCTGTCTCTAACTCTAACCTGACAGCCCACCTCATCTCAACTAGAGACCTGTCTCTAACCTGACAGCCCACCTCATCTCAACTAGAGACCTGTCTCTAACTCTAACCTGACAGCCCAGCTCATCTCAACTAGAGACCTGTCTCTAACTCTAACCTGACAGCCCACCTCATCTCAACTAGAGACCTGTCTCTAACTCTAACCTGACAGCCCACCTCATCTCAACTAGAGACCTGTCTCTAACTCTAACCTGACAGCCCACCTCATCTCAACTAGAGACCTGTCTCTAACTCTAACCTGACAGCCCACCTCATCTCAACTAGAGACCTGTCTCTAACCTGACAGCCCACCTCATCTCAACTAGAGACCTGTCTCTAACTCTAACCTGACAGCCCAGCTCATCTCAACTAGAGACCTGTCTCTAACTCTAACCTGACAGCCCACCTCATCTCAACTAGAGACCTGTCTCTAACCTGACAGCCCACCTCATCTCAACTAGAGACCTGTCTCTAACTCTAACCTGACAGCCCACCTCATCTCAACTAGAGACCTGTCTCTAACTCTAACCTGACAGCCCACCTCATCTCAACTAGAGACCTGTCTCTAACTCTAACCTGACAGCCCACCTCATCTCAACTAGAGACCTGTCTCTAACTCTAACCTGACAGCCCACCTCATCTCAACTAGAGACCTGTCTCTAACTCTAACCTGACAGCCCAGCTCATCTCAACTAGAGACCTGTCTCTAACTCTAACCTGACAGCCCACCTCATCTCAACTAGAGACCTGTCTCTAACCTGACAGCCCACCTCATCTCAACTAGAGACCTGTCTCTAACTCTAACCTGACAGCCCAGCTCATCTCAACTAGAGACCTGTCTCTAACTCTAACCTGACAGCCCACCTCATCTCAACTAGAAACCTGTCTCTAACCTGACAGCCCACCTCATCTCAACTAGAGACCTGTCTCTAACTCTAACCTGACAGCCCACCTCATCTCAACTAGAGACCTGTCTCTAACTCTAACCTGACAGCCCACCTCATCTCAACTAGAGACCTGTCTCTAACTCTAACCTGACAGCCCACCTCATCTCAACTAGAGACCTGTCTCTAACTCTAACCTGACAGCCCACCTCATCTCAACTAGAGACCTGTCTCTAACCTGACAGCCCACCTCATCTCAACTAGAGACCTGTCTCTAACTCTAACCTGACAGCCCAGCTCATCTCAACTAGAGACCTGTCTCTAACTCTAACCTGACAGCCCACCTCATCTCAACTAGAGACCTGTCTCTAACCTGACAGCCCACCTCATCTCAACTAGAGACCTGTCTCTAACTCTAACCTGACAGCCCACCTCATCTCAACTAGAGACCTGTCTCTAACTCTAACCTGACAGCCCACCTCATCTCAACTAGAGACCTGTCTCTAACTCTAACCTGACAGCCCACCTCATCTCAACTAGAGACCTGTCTCTAACTCTAACCTGACAGCCCACCTCATCTCAACTAGAGACCTGTCTCTAACTCTAACCTGACAGCCCACCTCATCTCAACTAGAGACCTGTCTCTAACTCTAACCTGACAGCCCACCTCATCTCAACTAGAGACCTGTCTCTAACCTGACAGCCCACCTCATCTCAACTAGAGACCTGTCTCTAACTCTAACCTGACAGCCCAGCTCATCTCAACTAGAGACCTGTCTCTAACTCTAACCTGACAGCCCACCTCATCTCAACTAGAAACCTGTCTCTAACCTGACAGCCCACCTCATCTCAACTAGAGACCTGTCTCTAACTCTAACCTGACAGCCCACCTCATCTCAACTAGAGACCTGTCTCTAACTCTAACCTGACAGCCCACCTCATCTCAACTAGAGACCTGTCTCTAACTCTAACCTGACAGCCCACCTCATCTCAACTAGAGACCTGTCTCTAACTCTAACCTGACAGCCCACCTCATCTCAACTAGAGACCTGTCTCTAACCTGACAGCCCACCTCATCTCAACTAGAGACCTGTCTCTAACTCTAACCTGACAGCCCACCTCATCTCAACTAGAGACCTGTCTCTAACCTGACAGCCCACCTCATCTCAACTAGAGACCTGTCTCTAACCTGACAGCCCACCTCATCTCAACTAGAGACCTGTCTCTAACTCTAACCTGACAGCCCACCTCATCTCAACTAGAGACCTGTCTCTAACTCTAACCTGACAGCCCACCTCATCTCAACTAGAGACCTGTCTCTAACCTGACAGCCCACCTCATCTCAACTAGAGACCTGTCTCTAACCTGACAGCCCACCTCATCTCAACTAGAGACCTGTCTCTAACTCTAACCTGACAGCCCACCTCATCTCAACTAGAGACCTGTCTCTAACTCTAACCTGACAGCCCACCTCATCTCAACTAGAGACCTGTCTCTAACCTGACAGCCCACCTCATCTCAACTAGAGACCTGTCTCTAACCTGACAGCCCACCTCATCTCAACTAGAGACCTGTCTCTAACCTCTATCTCAACTAGAGACCTGACAGCCCACCTCATCTCAACTAGAGACCTGTCTCTAACCTGACAGCCCACCTCATCTCAACTAGAGACCTGTCTCTAACTCTAACCTCAGCCCACCTAACCTGACAGCCCACCTCATCTCAACTAGAGACCTGTCTCTAACTCTAACCTGACAGCCCACCTCATCTCAACTAGAGACCTGTCTCTAACTCTAACCTGACAGCCCACCTCATCTCAACTAGAGACCTGTCTCTAACTCTAACCTGACAGCCCACCTCATCTCAACTAGAGACCTGTCTCTAACTCTAACCTGACAGCCCACCTCATCTCAACTAGAGACCTGTCTCTAACCTGACAGCCCACCTCATCTCAACTAGAGACCTGTCTCTAACTCTAACCTGACAGCCCACCTCATCTCAACTAGAGACCTGTCTCTAACTCTAACCTGACAGCCCACCTCATCTCAACTAGAGACCTGTCTCTAACTCTAACCTGACAGCCCACCTCATCTCAACTAGAGACCTGTCTCTAACTCTAACCTGACAGCCCACCTCATCTCAACTAGAGACCTGTCTCTAACCTGACAGCCCACCTCATCTCAACTAGAGACCTGTCTCTAACTCTAACCTGACAGCCCACCTCATCTCAACTAGAGACCTGTCTCTAACTCTAACCTGACAGCCCACCTCATCTCAACTAGAGACCTGTCTCTAACTCTAACCTGACAGCCCAGCTCATCTCAACTAGAGACCTGTCTCTAACTCTAACCTGACAGCCCACCTCATCTCAACTAGAGACCTGTCTCTAACCTGACAGCCCACCTCATCTCAACTAGAGACCTGTCTCTAACTCTAACCTGACAGCCCACCTCATCTCAACTAGAGACCTGTCTCTAACTCTAACCTGACAGCCCACCTCATCTCAACTAGAGACCTGTCTCTAACTCTAACCTGACAGCCCACCTCATCTCAACTAGAGACCTGTCTCTAACTCTAACCTGACAGCCCACCTCATCTCAACTAGAGACCTGTCTCTAACTCTAACCTGACAGCCCACCTCATCTCAACTAGAGACCTGTCTCTAACCTGACAGCCCAGCTCATCTCAACTAGAGACCTGTCTCTAACTCTAACCTGACAGCCCACCTCATCTCAACTAGAGACCTGTCTCTAACCTGACAGCCCACCTCATCTCAACTAGAGACCTGTCTCTAACTCTAACCTGACAGCCCACCTCATCTCAACTAGAGACCTGTCTCTAACTCTAACCTGACAGCCCACCTCATCTCAACTAGAGACCTGTCTCTAACCTGACAGCCCACCTCATCTCAACTAGAGACCTGTCTCTAACTCTAACCTGACAGCCCACCTCATCTCAACTAGAGACCTGTCTCTAACTCTAACCTGACAGCCCACCTCATCTCAACTAGAGACCTGTCTCTAACTCTAACCTGACAGCCCACCTCATCTCAACTAGAGACCTGTCTCTAACTCTAACCTGACAGCCCACCTCATCTCAACTAGAGACCTGTCTCTAACTCTAACCTGACAGCCCACCTCATCTCAACTAGAGACCTGTCTATAACCTGACAGCCCACCTCATCTCAACTAGAGACCTGTCTCTAACTCTAACCTGACAGCCCACCTCATCTCAACTAGAGACCTGTCTCTAACCTGACAGCCCACCTCATCTCAACTAGAGACCTGTCTCTAACTCTAACCTGACAGCCCACCTCATCTCAACTAGAGACCTGTCTCTAACCTGACAGCCCACCTCATCTCAACTAGAGACCTGTCTCTAACTCTAACCTGACAGCCCACCTCATCTCAACTAGAGACCTGTCTCTAACTCTAACCTGACAGCCCACCTCATCTCAACTAGAGACCTGTCTCTAACTCTAACCTGACAGCCCACCTCATCTCAACTAGAGACCTGTCTCTAACTCTAACCTGACAGCCCACCTCATCTCAACTAGAGACCTGTCTCTAACTCTAACCTGACAGCCCAGCTCATCTCAACTAGAGACCTGTCTCTAACCTGACAGCCCACCTCATCTCAACTAGAGACCTGTCTCTAACTCTAACCTGACAGCCCACCTCATCTCAACTAGAGACCTGTCTCTAACCTGACAACCCACCTCATCTCAACTAGAGACCTGTCTCTAACTCTAACCTGACAGCCCACCTCATCTCAACTAGAGACCTGTCTCTAACTCTAACCTGACAGCCCACCTCATCTCAACTAGAGACCTGTCTCTAACCTGACAGCCCAGCTCATCTCAACTAGAGACCTGTCTCTAACTCTAACCTGACAGCTCACCTCATCTCAACTAGAGACCTGTCTCTAACCTGACAGCCCACCTCATCTCAACTAGAGACCTGTCTCTAACTCTAACCTGACAGCTCACCTCATCTCAACTAGAGACCTGTCTCTAACTCTAACCTGACAGCTCACCTCATCTCAACTAGAGACCTGACTCTAACCTGACAGCCCACCTCATCTCAACTAGAGACCTGTCTCTAACTCTAACCTGACAGCTCACCTCATCTCAACTAGAGACCTGTCTCTAACTCTAACCTGACAGCTCACCTCATCTCAACTAGAGACCTGTCTCTAACCTGACAGCCCACCTCATCTCAACTAGAGACCTGTCTCTAACTCTAACCTGACAGCCCACCTCATCTCAACTAGAGACCTGACTCTAACTCTAACCTGACAGCCCACCTCATCTCAACTAGAGACCTGTCTCTAACTCTAACCTGACAGCCCACCTCATCTAAACTAGAGACCTGTCTCTAACCTGACAGCCCAGCTCATCTTAACTAGAGACCTGTCTCTAACTAACCTGACAGCCCACCTCATCTCAACTAGAGACCTGTCTCTAACCTGACAGCCCACCTCATCTTAATTCCTAAACATTTTCAGTCACATATTCACCACAAGTGGTCTAAGGCACTGCATCAACGTGCTAGAGTTATCATTACAGTCCCTGGTTTGATCCTGGGCTGTTTCACAACCGGCCGTGATCGGGAGTCCCATAGGGCGGCGCTCCATTAGCCCAGCGTCGTCAGGGTTGGTGGAGGGTTTGGCCGTCATTGCAAAATAAGAATGTGTTGTTAACTGGCTAGCAGGGTAGCCTCGAGCAGCAGGGTATCCTAGAGCAGCAGGGTAGCCTAGAGCAGCAGGGTAGCCTCGAGCAGCAGGGTAGACTAGAGCAGCAGGGTAGCCTAGAGCAGCAGGGTAGACTTGAGGGGCAGGGTAGCCTAGAGGGGCAGGGTAGCCTAGAGCAGCAGGGTAGCCTAGAGCGGCAGGGTAGCCTAGAGCAGCAGGGTAGCCTAGAGCAGCAGGGTAGCCTAGAGGGGCAGGGTAGCCTAGAGCAGCATGGTAGCCTAGAGCAGCAGGGTAGCCTAGAGCAGCAGGGTAGCCTAGAGCAGCAGGGTAGCCTAGGATGGCAGGGTAGCCTAGAACAGCAGGGTAGCCTAGGATGGCAGGGTAGCCTAGAGCAGCAGGGTAGCCTTGAGTGGCAGGGTAGCCTAGAGCAGCAGGGTAGCCTAGAGTGGCAGGGTAGCCTAGAGCAGCAGGGTAGCCTAGAGCCGCAGGGTAGCCTAGAGGGGCAGGGTAGCCTAGAGCAGCAGGGTAGCCTAGAGCGGCAGGGTAGCCTAGAGTGGCAGGGTAGCCTAGAGCAGCAGGGTAGCCTAGAGCATCAGGGTAGCCTAGATGGGCAGGGTAGCCTAGAGCGGCAGGGTAGCCTAGAGTGGCAGGGTAGCCTAGAGCAGCAGGGTATCCTAGAGCAGCAGGGTAGCCTAGAGCAGCAGGGTAGCCTAGCGCAGCAGGGTAGCCTAGGATGGCAGGGTAGCCTAGAGCAGCAGGGTAGCCTAGGAAGGCAGGGTAGCCTAGAGCAGCAGGGTAGCCTAGGATGGCAGGGTAGCCTAGAGCAGCAGGGTAGCCTAGAGCAGCAGGGTAGCCTAGGATGGCAGGGTAGCCTAGAGCAGCAGGGTAGCCTAGAGTGGCAGGGTAGCCTAGAGCAGCAGGGTAGCCTAGGATGGCAGGGTAGCCTAGAGCAGCAGGGTAGCCTAGGATGGCAGGGTAGCCTAGAGCAGCAGGTAGCCTAGAGCAGCAGGGTAGCCTAGGATGGCAGGGTAGCCTAGAGCAGCAGGGTAGCCTAGGATGGCAGGGTAGCCTAGAGCAGCAGGGTAGCCTAGGATGGCAGGGTAGCCTAGAGCAGCAGGGTAGCCTAGGATGGCAGGGTAGGCTAGAGCAGCAGGGTAGCCTAGAGTGGCAGGGTAGCCTAGGATGGCAGGGTAGCCTAGAGTGGCAGGGTAGCCTAGAGCAGCAGGGTAGCCTAGGATGGCAGGGTAGCCTAGAGCAGCAGGGTAGCCTAGAGCAGCAGGGCAGCCTAGAGCAGCAGGGTAGCCTAGAGCAGCAGGGTAGCCTAGGATGGCAGGGTAGCCTAGAGCAGCAAGGTAGCCTAGGATGGCAGGGTAGCCTAGAGCAGCAGGGTAGCCTAGGATGGCAGGGTAGCCTAGAGCAGCAGGGTAGCCTAGGATGGCAGGGTAGCCTAGAGCAGCAGGGTAGCCTAGGATGGCAGGGTAGCCTAGAGCAGCAGGGTAGCCTAGGATGGCAGGGTAGGCTAGAGCAGCAGGGTAGCCTAGAGCGGCAGGGTAGCCTAGGATGGCAGGGTAGCCTAGAGTGGCAGGGTAGCCTAGAGCAGCAGGGTAGCCTAGGATGGCAGGGTAGCCTAGAGTAGCAGGGTAGCCTAGAGCAGCAGGGCAGCCTAGAGCAGCAGGGTAGCCTAGAGCAGCAGGGTAGCCTAGGATGGCAGGGTAGCCTAG
>NW_025745997.1:27500-35000 GCF_021184085.1 Oncorhynchus gorbuscha | reverse complement strand
TATCGTTGGCAGGGACACATTATCGTTGGCAGGGACACACTATTGTTGGCAGGGACACATTATCGTTGGCGGGGACACGTTATCGTTGGCGGGGACACATTATCGTTGGCAGGGACACATTATCGTTGGCAGGGATACATCATTGGCAGGGACACATTATCGTTGGCAGGGACACGTTATCGTTGGCAGGGACATTCCAGCTGGCACCGACTTGACATGTAGGACACAGACCTAAAACAGATAGTGTAGACAGAGGACAAGAAGTAACACACACACACACACACACACACACACACACACACACACACACACACACACACACACACACACACACACACACACACACACACACACACACACACACACACACACACACACACACACAGCACACACACACAGACAGTACACACACACACACACACACACACACACACACACACACACACACACACACACACACACACACACACACACACACACACACACACACACACACACACACACACACACACACACACACACACACAGTACACACATACACTGTCAAGCACACACACCATTAGACTGCATGGTTGACTTTGAATGACTCCGTAACTGCTGATTGGTTGAGGAGATGAATCAAGGGGCTCAGAAGGGATCTGCATCACTGTTGTGCTGTGGTGTGAAACACATGAATATTTCACCTTCTGAAGTAGAGTTGAGTTACTCCGCTTGTATTCGCTCATAACTGTCTTTCTAACAGTTCTGACATGGAAAACACTGAGACGTAATTAACAAAGTCTCAAAACGTAAGACAACTACTTTCCCTACCCACACCACCCTACTGCCCCTACCCACACCACCCTACTGCCCCTCCCCACACCACCCTACTGCCCCTACCCACACCACCCTACTGCCCATACCCTCACCACCCTACTGCCCCTCCCCACACCACCCTACTGCCCCTCCCCACACCACCCTACTGCCCCTCCCCACACCACCCTACTGCCACTACCCACACCACCCTACTGCCCCTACCCACACCATCCTACTGCCCCTCCCCACACCACCCTACTGCCCCTACCCACACCACCCTACTGCCCCTACCCACACCACCCTACTGCCCCTACCCACACCACCCTACTGCCCCTACCCACACCACCCTACTCTCCCTACCCACACCACCCTACTGCCCCTACCCACACCACCCTACTGCCCCTCCCCACACCACCCTACTCTCCCTACCCACACCACCCTACTGCCCCTCCCCACACCACCCTACTGCCCCTCCCCACACCACCCTACTCTCCCTACCCACACCACCCTACTGCCCCTCCCCACACCACCCTACTGCCCCTACCCACACCACCCTACTGCCCCTACCCACACCACCCTACTGCCCCTCCCCACACCACCCTACTGCCCCTACCCACACCACCCTACTGCCCCTACCCACACCACCCTACTGCCCCTCCCCACACCACCCTACTGCCCCTACCCACACCACCCTACTGCCCTTCCCCACACCACCCTACTGCCCCTCAACACACCACCCTACTGCCCCTCCCCACACCACCCTACTGCCCCTCCCCACACCACCCTACTGCCACTACCCACACCACCCTACTGCCCCTACCCACACCACCCTACTGCCCCTACCCACACCACCCTACTGCCCCTACCCACACCACCCTACTGCCCCTCCCCACACCACCCTACTGCCCCTCCCCACACCACCCTACTGCCCCTCAACACACCACCCTACTGCCACTACCCACACCACCCTACTGCCCCTCCCCACACCACCCTACTGCCCCTCAACACACCACCCTACTGCCACTACCCACACCACCCTACTGCCCCTACCCACACCACCCTACTGCCCCTCCCCACACCACCCTACTGCCCCTACCCACACCACCCTACTGCCCCTCCCCACACCACCCTACTGCCCCTCCCCACACCACCCTACTGCCCCTCAACACACCACCCTACTGCCACTACCCACACCACCCTACTGCCCCTCCCCACACCACCCTACTGCCCCTCAACACACCACCCTACTGCCACTACCCTCACCACCCTACTGCCCCTACCCACGCCACCCTACTGCCCCTACCCACGCCACCCTACTGCCCCTCAACACACCACCCTACTGCCCCTACCCTCAACACCCTCCTGCACCTACCCTCACCACCCTACTGCCCCTCCCCACACCACCCTACTGCCCCTCCCCACACCACCCTACTGCCCCTACCCACACCACCCTACTGCCCCTACCCACACCACCCTACTGCCCCTACCCACACCACCCTACTGCCCCTAACCACACCACCCTACTGCCCTCTCCTCACCACCCTTCTGCTCCTACCCACATCACCCTACTGCCCCTACAACACCACCCTACTGCCCCTACCCACACCACCCTACTTTTCCTACCCACACCACCCTACTGCCCCTACCCACACCACCCTACTGCCCCTCCCCACACCACCCTACTGCCCCTACCCACACCACCCTACTGCCCCTACCCACACCACCCTACTGCCCCCTCTCCTCACCACCCTTCTGCTCCTACCCTCACCACCCTACTGCCCCTACCCTCACCACCCCTCTCCCCCTCCCCACACCACCCCTCTCCCCTCCAGACACCACCCTCTCCCCCCTCCCCACACCACCCTCCCCCCACACCACCCCCCTCTCCCCACTCCCCACACCACCCTCCCCACACCACCCTACTCCCCCCTCCCCACACCACCCCTCCCCACACCACCCCTCTCCCCCCTCCCCACACCACCCTACTTCACTATAAAAGCTGTGATTTGAGCATGGACATAAGTGAGTCCTCTGTAAATATAAATTAATACGTTCTTCTGTAAATATTTAACATCACTTAAACTCCCAGACTCACGCTGTGCCGCTCCAGGGAGACTGGTGGAAAGAGGGGAGAAGGGAGAGGTGGAACAGAAGTGTCTGGAGACTGGTGGAAAGAGGGGAGAAGGGAGGGGTGGAACAGAAGTGTCTGGAGACTGGTGGAAAGAGGGTAGAAGGGAGGGGTGGAACAAAAGGGGAACGTCGGGCGGAGTCCCGAGGAAAAAGCTTTTGGATTAAGCCGAGATTCAATTAACGTAAAGCCAGAGCGTCTGGAGAGCCTAGGGAGTGTGTGTGTGTGTGTGTGTGTGTGTGTGTGTGTGTGTGTGTGTGTGTGTGTGTGTGTGTGTGTGTGTGTGTGTGTGTGTGTGTGTGTGTGTGTGTGTGTGTGTGTGTGTGTGTGTGTGTGTGTGTGTGTGTGTGTGTGTGTGTGTGTGTGTGTGTGTGTGTGTCGAGGGAAATGATTGTAAGTGAATAAACACATCAGTCTAGACGTCTCTATGCTCCTGATTTCGGTAAACAACGGAGAAGGTAAAGAACTCACAAAGAAAAAAGCTCTGAATTTTCTAAAAAAGTCCCCCTTTGGGAAATTTGGTGATGAGCTTTGGGGAAGGATGTGATTTTGAACGTTGTTCACGGGTCGAGGCCTTTCTCTCCTCCTCTCTCTCTCCTCCCATCCCTCATTATTTGATAATGTTAATTAAGGGGAGAAGAAAACGAAGCGAGAGAGAGAGAGAGAGACAGAGAGAGAGACAGACAGAGAGAGACAGAGAGAGAGACAGAGAGAGAGCGACTGAGACTGAGAGAGAGAGACAGAGAGAGAGACAGAGAGAGAGAGACTGAGACTGAGAGAGAGAGACAGAGAGAGACAGAGAGAGAGACAGACAAAGAGAGAGAGAGAGAGAGACAGAGAGAGACAGAGAGAGAGACAGAGAGAGAGAGACTGAGAGAGAGAGACAGAGAGAGAGAGAGAGAGAGAGAGAGAGAGAGAGAGAGAGAGAGAGAGAGAGAGAGACAGAGAGAGACAGAGAGAGAGAGAGAGGGAGACAGAGAGAGAGGGGGAGAGAGAGAGAAAGAGAGTGAGAGAGAAAGAGAGAGAAGAGAGAGAGAGAGAGAGAGAGAGAGAGAGAGAGAGAGAGAGAGAGAGAGAGAGAGAGAGAGAGAGAGAGAGAGAGAGACAGAGAGAGAGAGAGAGAAAGAGAGTGAGAGAGAAAGAGAGAGAAGAGAGGGAGACAGAGAGAGAGAGAGAGAGAAGAGAGAGACAGCGACAGAGAGAGAGAGAGAGAGAGAGAGAGAGAGAGAGAGAGAGAGAGAGAGAGAGAGAGAGAGAGAGAGAGAGAGAGACAGAGAGAGAGAGAGAGAGAGAGAGAGAGAGAGAGAGAGAGAGAGAGACAGAGACACAGAGAGAGAGAGAGAAGAGAGAGACAGAGAGAGAGAGAGAGAGAGAGAGAGAGAGAGAGAGAGAGAGAGAGAGAGAGAGAGAGAGAGAGAGAGAGAGAGAGAGAGAGAGAGAGAGAGAGAGAGAGAGAGAGAGAGAGAAAAGAGGTTAGGGTTGACAGAAATAAAGTAAAGTGAATTTCAGAGTGATTGTTTGATTATTCCTGAGTCATTTTCAGTGTTTTTCTCTCACTACTCTCTTATAAGCCTTGTATAGTACACAGACCTTCATGTTAGTCTGATTGTAGTTTTGTCTCGGGGTCTAGTAACATACTGTATGTAATCTTATCTCAACTTGTGAGTTTTGCTGCTGAAACTATGCTAGAACACAAAGAGGGCATTTCACATTTCGAGATCACATTTACATCTCAAATGTACATCTTCATATTCAAATTGACATGCAAGCAGACACAAAATGAACGACAGACCTGATTGCCTGTCATGATTGCTGTACATCAGAGACGGCTGAAAACATAATGTGACATTTACTGATAATTCTGATATATGGGGAAGGAAGGCAAGATGGAACCCTTCTGAAAAATACATGAATTCTCCTTTAATTAACACACCAATCCCCCCAAAACACTATGGCTGCTTTACACAGGCATCCCTATTCTGATATTTTATCCATGAATTGTTCTTTTGACCAATCGCAACAGATCTTTTCAGATCTGATTGGACAAAAGACCAATAGGTGAAGAAAATGAAGTGATCAGAATGGGTCTGCCTGTGTAAATGCAGCCATTGTGTTTTTGTGGTTTGGCTTGTGCCGTGGTGAAAGCTAAGGTGTAGATTTAATGTGCCTGGTATGAAGGTCAATCTTTGAGGTCTCATTGTACATGTCTCCTAGGATATGTACCAGTTGTTGTCTCCTTAATGCCTAGGATATGTACCAGTTGTTGTCTCCTTAATATCTAGGATATGTATCTGTTGTCTCCTTAATATCTAGGATATGCATCTGTTGTCTCCTTAATATCTAGGATATGTACCAGTTGTTGTCTCCTTAATGCCTAGGATATGTACCAGTTGTTGTCTCCTTAATGCCTAGGATATGTACCAGTTGTTGTCTCCTTAATATCTAGGATATGTATCAGTTGTTGTCTCCTTAATGCCTAGGATATGTACCAGTTGTTGTCTCCTTAATGCCTAGGATATGTACCCGTTGTTGTCTCCTTAATATCTAGGATATATACCAGTTGTTGTCTCCTTAATGCCTAGGATATGTACCAGTTGTTGTCTCCTTAATATCTAGGATATGTACCAGTTGTTGTCTCCTTAATGCCTAGGATATGTACCAGTTGTTGTCTCCTTAATGCCTAGGATATGTACCGGTTGTTGTCTCCTTAATGCCTAGGATATGTACCAGTTGTTGTCTCCTTAATATCTAGGATATGTACCAGTTGTTGTCTCCTTAATATCTAGGATATGTACCAGTTGTTGTCTCCTTAATGCCTAGGATATGTACCAGTTGTTGTCTCCTTAATGCCTAGGATATGTACCAGTTGTTGTCTCCTTAATGCCTAGGATATGTATCTGTTGTCTCCTTAATATCTAGGATATGTATCTGTTGTCTCCTTAATGCCTAGGATATGTACCAGTTGTTGTCTCCTTAATATCTAGGATATGTACCAGTTGTTGTCTCCTTAATATCTAGGATATGTACCAGTTGTTGTCTCCTTAATGCCTAGGATATGTACCAGTTGTTGTCTCCTTAATGCGTAGGATATGTACCAGTTGTTGTCTCCTTAATGCCTAGGATATGTATCTGTTGTCTCCTTAATATCTAGGATATGTATCTGTTGTCTCATTAATATCTAGGATATGTACCAGTTGTTGTCTCCTTAATGCCTAGGATATGTACCAGTTGTTGTCTCCTTAATATCTAGGATATGTATCTGTTGTCTCCTTAATATCTAGGATATGTACCAGTTGTTGTCTCCTTAATATCTAGGATATGTACCAGTTGTTGTCTCCTTAATGCCTAGGATATGTACCAGTTGTTGTCTCCTTAATGCCTAGGATATGTACCAGTTGTTGTCTCCTTAATGCCTAGGACATGTACCAGTTGTTGTCTCCTTAATGCCTAGGATATGTACCAGTTTCTGTCTCCTTAAATCCTAGGATATGTACCAGTTGTTGTCTCCTTAATGCCTAGGATATGTACCAGTTGTTGTCTCCTTAATGCCTAGGATATGTACCAGTTGTTGTCTCCTTAATGCCTAGGATATGTACCAGTTGTTGTCTCCTTAATATCTAGGATATGTACCAGTTGTTGTCTCCTTAATGCCTAGGATATGTACCAGTTGTTGTCTCCTTAATATCTAGGATATGTACCAGTTGTTGTCTCCTTAATATCTAGGATATGTACCAGTTGTTGTATCCTTAATATCTAGGATATGTACCAGTTGTTGTCTCCTTAATATCTAGGATATGTACCAGTTGTTGCCTCCTTAATGCCTAGGATATGTACCAGTTGTTGTCTCCTTAATGCCTAGGATATGTACCAGTTGTTGTCTCCTTAATACCTAGGATATGTACCAGTTGTTGTCTCCTTAATATCTAGGATATGTACCAGTTGTTGTCTCCTTAATATCTAGGATATGTACCAGTTGTTGTCTCCTTAATATCTAGGATATGTACCAGTTGTTGTCTCCTTAATATCTAGGATATGTACCAGTTGTTGTCTCCTTAATATCTAGGATATGTACCAGTTGTTGTCTCCTTAATGCCTAGGATATGTACCAGTTGTTGTCTCCTTAATATCTAGGATATGTACCAGTTGTTGTCTCCTTAATATCTAGGATATGTACCAGTTGTTGTCTCCTTAATATCTAGGATATGTACCAGTTGTTGTCTCCTTAATATCTAGGATATGTACCAGTTGTTGTCTCCTTAATGCCTAGGATATGTACCAGTTGTTGTCTCCTTAATGCCTAGGATATGTACCAGTTGTTGTCTCCTTAATATCTAGGATATGTACCAGTTGTTGTCTCCTTAATATCTAGGATATGTACCAGTTGTTGTCTCCTTAATATCTAGGATATGTACCAGTTGTTGTCTCCTTAATATCTAGGATATGTACCAGTTGTTGTCTCCTTAATGCCTAGGATATGTACCAGTTGTTGTCTCCTTAATATCTAGGATATGTACCAGTTGTTGTCTCCTTAATGCCTAGGATATGTACCAGTTGTTGTCTCCTTAATGCCTAGGATA
>NW_025745997.1:15000-20000 GCF_021184085.1 Oncorhynchus gorbuscha | reverse complement strand
CTCGACTCTCATCTACTGAAGAATCTAAAACATTATGAACACTCTCCCACTCATCTACTGAAGACTCTAGAACATTAGAACACTCATCTACTGAAGACTCTAGAACATTAGAACACTCATCTACTGAAGACTCTAGAACATTATGGACACTCTAACCTACTGAAGACTCTTGAACATTATAAACACCCTGATCTACTGAAGACTCTAGAACATTATGACCATTCTCCCTCTCATCTACTGAAGACTCTAGAACATTATGAACACTCTCCCCTCTCATCTACTGAAGACTCTAGAACATTATGAACACTCTACCTCTCATCTACTGAAGACTCTAGAACATTAGAACACTCTCATCTACTGAAGACTCTAGAACATTATGAACACTCTAACCTACTGAAGACTCTAGAACATTATGAACACTCTCATCTACTGAAGACTCTAGAACATTATGAACACTCTCCCTCTCATCTACTGAAGACTCTAGAACATTAGAACACTCTCATCTATTGAAGACTCTAGAACATTATGAACACTCTCCCTTCTCATCTACCGAAGAGTCTAGAACATTATGAACACTCTCCCATCACATCTACTGAAGACTCTAGAACATTATGAACACTCTCCCTCTCATCTACTGAAGACTCTAGAACATTATGAACACTCTCATCTACTGAAGACTCTAAAACATTATGAACGCTCTCTTCTCTCATCTACTGAAGACTCTAGAACATTATGAACACTCTCCCATCTCATCTACTGAAGACTCTAGAACATTATGGACACTCTAACCTACTGAAGACTCTTGAACATTATGAACACTCTCTTCTACTGAAGACTCTAGAACATTATGGACACTCTAACCTACTGAAGACTCTTGAACATTATGACCATTCTCCCTCTCATCTACTGAAGACTCTAAAACATTATGAACACTCTCCCACTCATCTACTGAAGACTCTAGAACATTAGAACACTCATCTACTGAAGACTCTAGAACATTATGAACACTCTCCCTTCTCATCTACCGAAGAGTCTAGAACATTATGAACACTCTCCCATCACATCTACTGAAGACTCTAGAACATTATGAACACTCTCCCCTCTCATCTACTGAAGACTCTAGAACATTATGAACACTCTCATCTACTGAAGACTCTAGAACATTATGAACACTCTCCCCTCTCATCTACTGAAGACTCTAGAACATTATGAACACTCTCATCTACTGAAGACTCTAAAACATTATGAACACTCTCCCACTCATCTACTGAAAACTCTAGAACATTAGAACACTCATCTACTGAAGACTCTAGAACATTAGAACACTCATCTACTGAAGACTCTAGAACATTATGGACACTCTAACCTACTGAAGACTCTTGAACATTATAAACACCCTGATCTACTGAAGACTCTAGAACATTATGACCATTCTCCCTCTCATCTACTGAAGACTCTAGAACATTATGAACACTCTCCCTCTCATCTACTGAAGACTCTAGAACATTATGAACACTCTCCCCTCTCATCTACTGAAGACTCTAGAACATTAGAACACTCTCATCTACTGAAGACTCTAGAACATTATGAACACTCTAACCTACTGAAGACTCTAGAACATTATGAACACTCTCATCTACTGAAGACTCTAGAACATTATGAACACTCTCCCTCTCATCTACTGAAGACTCTAGAACATTAGAACACTCATCTACTGAAGACTCTAGAACATTATGAACACTCTCCCTTCTCATCTACCGAAGAGTCTAGAACATTATGAACACTCTCCCATCACATCTACTGAAGACTCTAGAACATTATGAACACTCTCCCCTCTCATCTACTGAAGACTCTAGAACATTATGAACACTCTCATCTACTGAAGACTCTAAAACATTATGAACGCTCTCTTCTCTCATCTACTGAAGACTCTAGAACATTATGAACACTCTCCCATCTCATCTACTGAAGACTCTAGAACATTATGGACACTCTAACCTACTGAAGACTCTTGAACATTATGAACACTCTCTTCTACTGAAGACTCTAGAACATTATGGACACTCTAACCTACTGAAGACTCTTGAACATTATGACCATTCTCCCTCTCATCTACTGAAGACTCTAAAACATTATGAACACTCTCCCACTCATCTACTGAAGACTCTAGAACATTAGAACACTCATCTACTGAAGACTCTAGAACATTAGAACACTCATCTACTGAAGACTGGAACATTATGGACACTCTAACCTACTGAAGACACTTGAACATTATGAACACCCTGATCTACTGAAGAGTCTAGAACATTATAACCATTCTCCCTCTCATCTACTGAAGACTCTAGAACATTATGAACACTCTCCCCTCTCATCTACTGAAGACTCTAGAACATTATGAACACTCTCCCCTCTCATCTACTGAAGACTCTAGAACATTAGAACACTCTCATCTACTGAAGACTCTAGAACATTATGAACACTCTAACCTACTGAAGACTCTAGAACATTATGAACACTCATCTACTGAAGACTCTAGAACATTATGAACACTCTCCCTCTCATCTACTGAAGACTCTAGAACATTAGAACACTTTCATCTACTGAAGACTCTAGAACATTATGAACACTCTCATCTACTGAAGACTCTAGAACATTATTAATACTCTCATCTACTGAAGACTCTAGAACATTTTGAACACTCTCCTCTCATCTACTGAATACTTTGGAACATTGTGAACACTCTCATCTACTGAAGGCTCTAGAACATTAGAACACTCTCATCTATTGAAGACTCTAGAACATTATGAACACTCTCCCTTCTCATCTACTGAAGAGTCTAGAACATTATGAACACTCTCCCATCACATCTACTGAAGACTCTAGAACATTATGAACACTCTCCCCTCTCATCTACTGAAGACTCTAGAACATTATGAACACTCTCATCTACTGAAGACTCTAGAACATTATGAACACTCTCCCCTCTCATCTACTGAAGACTCTAGAACATTATGAACACTCTCATCTACTGAAGACTCTAGAACATTATGAACACTCTCCACTCTCATCTACTGAAGACTCTAGAACATTATGAACACTCTCATCTACTGAAGACTCTAAAACATTATGAACGCTCTCTTCTCTCATATACTGAAGACTCTAGAACATTATGAACACTCTCCCATCTCATCTACTGAAGACTCTAGAACATTATGGACACTCTAACCTACTGAAGACTCTTGAACATTATGAACACTCTCTTCTACTGAAGACTCTAGAACATTATGGACACTCTAACCTACTGAAGACTCTTGAACATTATGACCATTCTCCCTCTCATCTACTGAAGACTCTAAAACATTATGAACACTCTCCCCTCTCATCTACTGAAGACTCTAGAACATTAGAACACTCTCATCTACTGAAGACTCTAGAACATTATGAACACTCTAACCTACTGAAGACTCTAGAACATTATGAACACTCTCATCTACTGAAGACTCTAGAAAATTATGAACACTCTCCCTCTCATCTACTAAAGAATCTAGAACATTATGAACACTCTAACCTACTGAAGACTCTAGAACATTATGAACACTCTCATCTACTGAAGACTCTAGAACATTATGAACACTCTCCCTCTCATCTACTGAAGACTCTAGAACATTAGAACACTCTCATCTATTGAAGACTCTAGAACATTATGAACACTCTCCCTTCTCATCTACCGAAGAGTCTAGAACATTATGAACACTCTCCCATCACATCTACTGAAGACTCTAGAACATTATGAACACTCTCCCCTCTCATCTACTGAAGACTCTAGAACATTATGAACACTCTCATCTACTGAAGACTCTAGAACATTATGAACACTCTCCCCTCTCATCTACTGAAGACTCTAGAACATTATGAACACTCTCATCTACTGAAGACTCTAGAACATTATGAACACTCTCCCCTCTCATCTACTGAAGACTCTAGAACATTATGAACACTCTCATCTACTGAAGACTCTAAAACATTATGAACGCTCTCTTCTCTCATCTACTGAAGACTCTAGAACATTATGAACACTCTCCCATCTCATCTACTGAAGACTCTAGAACATTATGGACACTCTAACCTACTGAAGACTCTTGAACATTATGAACACTCTCTTCTACTGAAGACTCTAGAACATTATGGACACTCTAACCTACTGAAGACTCTTGAACATTATGACCATTCTCCCTCTCATCTACTGAAGACTCTAAAACATTATGAACACTCTCCCACTCATCTACTGAAGACTCTAGAACATTAGAACACTCATCTACTGAAGACTCTTGAACATTATGAACACCCTGATCTACTGAAGACTCTAGAACATTATGACCATTCTCCCTCTCATCTACTGAAGACTCTAGAACATTATGAACACTCTCCTCTCATCTACTGAAGACTCTAGAACATTAGAACACTCATCTATTGAAGACTCTAGAACATTATGAACACTCTCCCCTCTCATCTACTGAAGACTCTAGAACATTATGAACACTCTCATCTACTGAAGACTCTAGAACATTATGAACACTATCCCCTCTCATCTACTGAAGACTCTAGAACATTATGAACACTCTCATCTACTGAAGACTCTAAAACATTATGAACGCTCTCTTCTCTCATCTACTGAAGACTCTAGAACATTATGAACACTCTCCCATCTCATCTACTGAAGACTCTAGAACATTATGAACACTCTCTTCTACTGAAGACTCTAGAACATTATGGACACTCTAACCTACTGAAGACTCTTGAACATTATGACCATTCTCCCTCTCATCTACTGAAGACTCTAAAACATTATGAAAACTCTCCCACTCATCTACTGAAGACTCTAGAACATTAGAACACTCATCTACTGAAGACTCTTGAACATTATGAACACCCTGATCTACTGAAGACTCTAGAACATTATGACCATTCTCCCTCTCATCTACTGAAGACTCTAGAAC